>NW_017306686.1:726124-738093 GCF_000935625.1 Nanorana parkeri | reverse complement strand
TATATATATATCATTTTTTTCTTTTACCCTATTTTTAAGTCATAAACATAAGAAATAAAATGTTACACACAACAGCGCTATTGTTACGCTACTCGATTTAATATTGGAATATTGGAGGACAGCTTTTATTGATTCCTGCAGAGTTAACAATTTTCATTTACATATCAATGGCTGGTAATTGCGAGCTATTCCGACACATTAATCATTACAATAGTGACATTTTCTCGCCTACCTCTTGGAGTGTCCTGAGCTTCTGGAAGCCATTAAAGCCAGAAGAATGCAAACTTGTTGCACACTGACCACATTATCCTGGAATTTATGGAACGTTGACGCAGCAGAAAAAATAAATGAACAAAATGTAAATATGGGCAAATCAGATCAGACGCTCCCTGGAGGCCACACTTACTTTCTTTTAGTCTATTATGTACATAAATATAGGCTGTTTATTTGTGACATTTGTCAGACAGCACTGGTAAGTCATCCTGGGATTAAAATTAGGTTGAGCAATAGGACAGGCATTTTGAGAATGTGAGGGGCTTGTGTCTTTTTTTACAACTTTGGGAAAACAATTAGCTGTTAATTTACGCCTCAAACCAGCTGCCACAAGCATCACGTGCCTCTTCAGAAGTGTCTAGAACAGCATTTCTCAACCAGGATGCCTTCAAGCCTCCTAAGTTAAGGGAGACTGCCAAAGGAGAAGGGGGGGGACTTCTGATGTGAAGGGGGCTTCTGATGTCATGAGGTCTCTTGATGTGAAGAGGGCTTCTGATGTGAAGAGGTCTCTTGATGTGAAGAGGGCTTCTGATGTGAAAGGGAGCTTCTGATGTGAAGGGTGCTCCTACTGTGAAGGGGAGGAACTCTGATGAGAAAGAAGGTGACTTATAAATGTAAAGTGGGTTACTTATGTAAAGGGGCTCCTGATTTGAGGGGGGACTCTGATGTATCTGTTTTTACATGCCCCTATCTGGGATAAGGGTCTAGTATGGATTTTGTAGGGGAAACATGTCTTTTTTTAATTTTGAAATGCTGGTTTAGAAGCTTCTACAAAGGAATTGGTGCCAAGGATAAGGATAGTATGGCTATATCTCCTTTGCACACCATAAAAATGTAACCCTTTTACTCGTGTGCTGGGACAGCTGGTGCATGGTACCACAGCACACAAATAAAATATATGTTGTCTACACACCATTTCACTTCAGAATCTCGTCTTTATTGATGGGTTTGGAGCAATCTTATGCTGCAAATCTGTCAATAAAGATGAGATTCTAAAGTGAAATGGTGTGTGGACAATATGTCTTCAATTGATAGGGATAGGAATAGGACAAAGGTTATAAACAAGAAGGTATCCCTGACAACCCTATAGACATGTTTTCCACTTTACTAACCAAAATGGCCTTGCCCAGGGACTTCCAAAGTGATATCGGGAAAGCTTTCTCTAAAGTGTAACTGCAGCTTATACTCTTTTTTGCATTTTCAGCAGAGATGGGGAATTCTGTCTGGTCTTTATAGCAAAAAATAGAGAAAAAGAAGAGAGCCCCAGTGCATTTTTTTATCACATGTTGCATAAAATAAAAGATAGACACCACATTTTGGGGGGTTCTAAAGGGTCCCCCTTCAGCAGGGCTAAATAATATTTATCATGAAAAAAGTATAGTTAGTAATAAAAAGCACTTACATAAACACTTCTATAAAATGCTGTTGGCACATACAGCTCCCCATAGATATTTTACTAAATCATCATCCCTGCCACAACACAAAGGGGGTGATTTACTAACCTAAACACACGCACGCACCAGGTGCGTGTGATTTTCACACAGCAAAACGTATTTATCAACCAAAAAGTCTCTAAAAGCATATTTCCACTAATGCCATATATGGAAAAATCATGCACATGATGCATATATAATGCTGCTTCACAGTTTAGACAAAAATGGTTAGCTCATGCATTTACATTCCTGCATTCATCAACGCAAGCAACACAACATAGAGCTAATTTACACAACATCACCTTGCAATTCAGGGCAGGGCTTTGCACAACACACCTGCTGGGTGTGTACACACTACAAAGGTGTTTAGATTCCACCCATAGATCATGCTGGGAGGGAACACACTACAGATGTGTATACATGTTTGTGGTGTGTTTATAAGGTTAGTAAATCAACCCCAAAGAATTGATACTGTATGACAGTTAGTTAAAAAGTTAGATAATACATAAATCAACAATACAGACAGTACATAAGAACAATAAGAAGTTAAAAATATAAATCTACAAAAAACTATCATATAAAATTATTAATTATGGTTTGTATAGCCATCTATGCACCCATTTGGCTGAGAATGTCTACTGAAATATGATAGTTCCTACCATATGTAGTTATTCATAGCATCTTGGTCTGGCTCATTCTGATACTTATATATCAGCTGTAGGTACAGGATTGCCCGGCTTTATCTAAGGATGGAAGTATTCTCCAACACCACAGACACAGGAAGTCTCATCAATTCTTTCTGCTCCATTTGTTATCACTATAAACAGGGACAGGTTAATCCACCCTGGGATCATTCAGGCATACTCCATTATGGAGGCAAGTAAGCTACTGACGCTACATCGATCTTCCTTAAAAAGAGGAAATTTGACCATTTTACAGAAAAACCCAATAAAACATTTATTCCTTTACTGCGCACATAATGAGTGCTGGGACTGACAAGGAGTAAAAGAAATAAAAGATGAGAGCCGTTCAAGCAGAATCTGATTACAGCAAAAGAGTCATTCGGGATTACTTTTCCAGCCTTAAAACAAGTGAAATAGAGTCCTATATCCTGAAATGCTTAAAGCGTAACAAAACCTAAAACCAAATATATCATATGCCAGCTTACCCGTCCAATGAATGTAGTGAGTGCTGTAGCAGGTCATCATGTAGAGAGCAAGGAGAGGTCCTGTCCGGGGTTTATGTGTCGCCCAGATTCCTCTCTTACACCTTCCGGAACCTATAGTAGGCCCCAGGTTTTACGCTTTGCCTCAGTGGCAATTTAGTGCAGGTGAGGCCAACAGACAGGGCTCTGGAGCCTGGGGAGCAGACAGTCTCTATCTGCTGGAGCACAAGGTTGGTCAGTGTGTTTTGCTGAAGCCTGGCAAACAATAGGTTTGTACAGGTTGGTAGTCAGGACTATCGTATGTTTAGTTTGTGCCGGGACACGGTTATGATTTTGTTTTTGAAGTATTTACTTTCTTTGGGCACTGTATATAGCCTGTGTGTTGCACCAATAAATGTAACACTGTTTGAAGAAAAGTCACTGGTCTGGTCTCTAAACCTTGCAAGATTGCTCACCCCAGGGAGCAATTGCACCCGCTCCCTATTCCCCAGCTCACAGTGCATATAGTTTCCTTTTCGTCTGGGTTTGAAACCACCCAATCACTCTATCACCCTAGCCTGCTATTCTGACTTGAACTACAAACGCTTCCTCCTCCTCTCATCAACGCAATTTAATTGGGAGAAATGTTTTGTAGTTTGCAGAAGAACACCAGGAATGTTGATAATGCAGAGATTTCGCTTAATTTCAGTTAAGTTAAAGGAACACAACACTTCTGGCAGAATCAACAGATGCACTGCATTGCCACAAACAGGCAATACCTGGATTTAGCTAATCAATTAGATCAGAGCCTTCCATTGGAGGTTCAGCAACATTATGTGCCCAAAAATGAGGTCAGCTGACTACCTGAATATACTGAATGACCAGGTTTTTCCATCAATGGATTTTTTTCTTCCCTGATGGCAAATTGGGCGTATACCAAGATTACAATGCCAGGATTCATCGGGCTCAGATTGTGAAAGAGTGGTTCAGGGAGCATGAGACATCATTGTCACACATGGATTGGCCACCACAGAGTCCAGACCTTAACCCCATTGAGAATCTTTGGGATGTTCTGGAGAAGACTTTACACAGAGGTCCGACTTTCCCATCATCACTACAAGATCTTGGTGAAATATGAATGCAACTCTGGATGGAAATAAATGGGACATTGCATAAGATTATCGAAACAATGCCACGGTGAACCAAAGCTTAAGACGGTCCAACAAATTTTAGCGTGTGCAACCTTTTTTTTTTTTTGGCCAGGCAGTGTATATTCCTGTACTTGTTGAAAATGTACTGAGCCTAAAAAAAAGAAAACAAGTGCAGCCAGCACATCTAAGCATGGTAAAGCTGCAACATATTATATATTTGTTCCTGGGTTTAGATGTCCTTTAATTACACATGTATTTAATAATGATGCTATTTCTTTCACATTTCACATTTTTATTGAGACTCTGTGACTATTAAAAAATAAAATAAAAAAAGAAGTACTCCATGCAAAGAAAACAATTAACACTTACCTATACCATCTCCTGGAGTAGTCCTTTTTGGCGCTTTTTTGTGTTCATATCTGTACTATACCATCTCCCACACCACTGAACTTTGCTGTCTTAAAGAGATAACCTATCTTGCATATCTTCAGCATCCATTGCATATATACATGGCCCCTTCTGCGTGCTGGGGTTCCTTCTGACAGCTCTTTCGTCAGTACTGTGTCCTGTAGTCACATAGGGGCTGGTGGGTCAACCACAAAGCAATGCAAGGGATGGAAGGAATGGAATGCAGATGATATTTCAGCAAGTATATCTCTTAATGACAGCAAAGTTCAGTAAGAGTGTAGCAGCACACATATACTGTATATTGTTTGTTTTGCAGGGAGGGCTTCTATTTAGATTTGTAAAATAGCAACAGAGTAGCTTTGAAGGGTATCTATGGTCAAAAACTAAAAATAAATATGTATTTCTATATTGAATTTACATAAACTCATCCCTATTCCTAATAATCATATCCATCTAGAAGTTTGTACATTTACTTATTGAGGATGCTCATAGGGTGTACTTCCAATGCAGTGACACAATTTCTCTTAGCCCTGTGAATATGCACTTCTTTGTGTCACCATCTGTCACAGAGCCTGCCATCTGAACTACAATTCAACATCTGAACAATGCAACATAATCATTGCTTGCTGGCAGCAATGCATGATGGGATATGTAATCTGAGATGGGAAATGGAGATTGCATCACATCAAGCATCAGGGAATCCAGGAAGTTATTGTTGCGATGCATGCCGCATTTCTCTATCTACACAAGCCCTAAAGCAACTGAAAAGCAGCTTATTAGCTATTAATAAGCAAATTAGAGGCAAGTCGAAGAAAATCAAAAGCAAACCAAAAGCTTACTTAATTTTAGTGGCTTCTTAATCTGATGATCATGCGCATGAATCCTTAGACAGGAGAAGCATTTGGCTCATGTTCTGTGCTGGGGGGCAAGGCCGGTGGTAGAATTCTGTCCTGCCTCTGCATTGTTTGGCCATATTGTTTTCTTCCCTTAGATTTTTTGGGGGGGGTTTGCTTTTGTTTTTATCTATGACATACAACATACCCCCAATCTACACAATCCCTAACCCAACTAAAAAGCAGCATACAAGCTTTTAAAAAGCAACTTAGAAGCTATTCAAATCAACTCGAAAGCAAATCAAAGCAACACAAAAGCTTACTGAAGTTGAATTGCTTCATAGTCTTATGCTCATGCATATGAATCCTTAGGGCAAAAGAAGCACTTGGCTTGGGTGCTATGACGGAAGACATGGCTGGGATGGGAGTCTCTCCTGCCTCTGCATTGCCTGGCCATGTCCTGCACTCCTGATGCAGTGTAATCAGTGTGGTAGCCACCCTCTCCATATCAGAAGCATTCACAGAATTTGGAATAAACAGAACACATTTGTATCCCCTTATTAATCCTTATGTTATGCTAGCTCATTTATTCCTATCTCCCCTTAACTTTTTTTTTCTGCCTTTTTTTTTTTTCTGTGCTTAGTTATTTTTGTAGCGCAACATTAAAAAATGCTTTATAACAGGAACATAGTTCCAGTGCCTGTTTTGCTTACGATAATAATCTGCTTTAAGGCGCCAATTATGTCTAAATCACACTGGTTTTACCATTTTGCAACACCTCCGCACATACCATGCAGTTGTCCTTGGACTAAAAAGTGGTAACGCCTGGGGCAAGTAGACAGTAGTTGTCTTTGTTTATCCTGCATCATCTCAGCAACTCAACCTGAGAATGTGCAAGTTCCATCCAGCTCAGAGGGGGGATTGCACTTTGGCTTCTCCGCATTGGGTGCCAGAGGACATTGGCACTGGTGCAACAAGCAAAGTTAGAAGGAAGTCAGAACTTCTGCATATTAGTACCAAGTTAGTAATCCAAAGAATATTGGGTCATTATGACAGCCAAGAAACAAATAGTTGAGGTTAGTAGTGGCGGCCTTCATAACTCCTCAGTATAAATTATCTTTAAAAGGTATGGAGCTGCTGTAAAGTAAAGTTTCAGTTTAGTAGAAGCCAAGGAAGTCAATTAGGACATATTCAGTGCCTCAGATCTTAAGTTTATAATGAAGGTTTGGGCAGAACAACATGACTTGTCATCAGAGAAAGTGCTAATGTTCCACACAATTACCACCAAACTACAAAGTAATGACAGCTCTTTAAATACAACATAAGCTTTGTAATAAAGATTAAATTACGGTATTTTACCAGTGATTAGCACCAAGGGCTCTTGTTATGAATGATCTTCCTCAGTTGCCGTAATGCCTCTCCAAGAAAGCCAACTAGAGTTCGAAGATTTATCCATGTTGCCTGTTTCGGCTAGAACAAGATAATTGTAGAGAATTACTTTTTCGAGTGTATTTAGCCGACACTGAGAGCAGAATGTACTGCTTATTAAAGCTTTGCCCTGCCAAATGTGTTAATTCTGATTCTTGTTATCCTGCATTGTATACTCCAGCTAGCTTTGCCTTGAGAGTTTCAGCTTTTCATGTCACCTTTCCGGTGACAAATTGATTTTTAAAAACTTTTCATAAAGTCACAGTGAAGTTTTATTGCACAGAGCAGTATTACGGTTCTTTGCCTCCAGTGGCACTATAAAATAACTTGTCCATGGGGGAAAAAGGCATACTGAATAGGGAATGGAAGTTGGGCCCAACAGTCAACCAACATGACAGAGTGACTACTAAAGAATAGGTAAGGGATGAGATATGGGGTTTGATTTACTAAAGGCAAATAGGCTGTTCACTTTGTAAAGGAATTTGTACTTTGCAAGAACTGTTTCCCCTTAGTTTTGGTTAATGTGGTGAAATTTCACATTGCAAAGATTACCCAATTATGTACAAGGAATGTAAAAAAAATTATTTTCTTAGCACATGATGGAAGTCCGCAGAGTTTCCCCTCATTCACTAAAGTAAGGGGAAACGTCCCCTGCAAAGTGAAAAAGTAGTCACCTGCACACCAAGGTCCAACGAGTAGAACACCTTTATTTAGATACACACATTTAAAAATACATGGTGGCACTAATGAACAGCAACGTTTTGGAACCATAAAAGGTCCCTTCATCAGGCAAACATAGTGTCACTATATTTGCCTGAAGAAGGGACCTTTTATGGTTTCCAATACGTTGCTGTCCACTAGTGTCACCATGTATGTTTAGCATCTAAATAAAGGCGTTCTGCTCATTGGACCTTGGTGTGCAGGTGACTACTTCTATACTTGGATTCATGCTACACCATCCGCAGGTCATACCAGCAGCCGTCTTACTATATTGGGATTCTGGTCTGGTGTGCAGTGGGAAAAAGAAAGTTACTGCAAAGTGATAATTCCCTTGCAAAGTCAACAGTTTATTTGCCTTTAGTAAATCAACTCCATTGTGTGCATCAGTGACTCCTGCAAATCTCTTTATATCAAAGCTTGCTCGGCTGGCCTTCCAAATGGGGGTATCACAAAGAGCCCTTTTGGAATTAGGAAGGGACCCCATCAAACAAGTACAGACATTCCTCGCTTACCGACGTACCTGTTTTGCGACCACTCGCACTAACGACCGACCTTCGACCTTACGTGCGGGAACGTGGCAGCGGCAGTGCGACGTCTCGCCGGCCGAAGTGCTGTACTCCGTTCTTCACTGCGGGTCTTGGTGAGTATTTTTTTGCCCGATGTATAGTTCCTTAGTTAACGACCAATTCGTTTAACGACCTGGTCGTTGGAACAGAACTCGGTCGTTAAGTGAGGAATACCTGATTATATGGCAAAAAAAAGTATTATGACCAGTAGAAGAAATTGTTACTACAATGACTATCCAACATGTTGGACAATCTTTGGAGGTCCAACGTTTGATCATATGCTGAGATGACTAAGAACCCTAGAAAAACCGAGAATGCTTTAGAAATTCCAGAACACACTGTCAACAGAAGATCTGCAATCAATGGATTAGCAAGAAGAAAGTCCCTCTTCTCTGTTTCACAGCATTAGTCTAAATGAATCAAAGGACAGGCTTAATCAAATTTGTTTTAGGAGCTTCCTGTGTTTGCTCAGTGGTGAGTACTTAGGAAGGAGACTCTCAGCACTGCTATTAGCCGACATCCTGGGACGAAATTTCAGACACTTCCTAATTAAAATTGTTTAAATCCCCAATGCATGGCTTTATTTAATGCTCAATTTAACTCAACTTACTTGAAATGACAGCACTCTGGCGAATTCAATACATAAACATCGGATCTGTCTAACAAGTTTGAACAGAGGACCTGTATTATCTCCTTTTTCATCTATGTGAATGGACAATTCATACAGTAGTTAAAAATAACGGTTCACAGTTATCAGGATGTTCCTGTGTTCACATTGCAAGTCGTTCTATGAAATTATATATTAAATATATCAAAATCGGGCCAAATAGGTATAATATTAAAGGAACCTTCACTTTGATTTAAAATTATACAATATATACCATGGCAGCAATGTTTTAAATTTAAATTTAGGGTTATTCAATTTGCATCTTGCTTTGATTTTATAAAACCTGATACATAATTCAAATTTGATAACCTTGCACCCATGTAAACAGTATTCAGTATTTCCAGAACGCCCATACCCATGCTCATGTGTTTACGTCATAGTAGAGGGGGTTAGGTTTGGGCAACCTTTTATATGATAGGTCCATTTTAGGCAACTTTGTATAGGAAAGGTCCATTTTAAAGGACAACCTCACTGATAGTGAAGTTGTCCTTTACTAAATCCACTACCTCCCTGAATGTAGCTCCACTCCCATCCCCAATCCAGTGATCCTCCACTCCTCCAACATAGCCCCATCTAGCTTCCTTTTAACTGAGCATGCACGCTGCAGCCCCATTCTTTTTTATTGGGTAAGCCATACTCCAGTATGAGTATGGCTACCCATCGGAATGAACAGGGCCAGAGAATCAAGAGGAGCCGCCCTGGACCTTGCCAGTAAAGTAAGTATGATCCCAAGGGGGCTGTATTTAGGGAGGTGGGGTATTTAATTAAAGGTGTCATAATATAGAGATGAGGAGAGAAGGAGAATCATTAATATTCCCATTTGTGTTTCACCAGAATATTTTCGATAAAATCTGCATGGTTTGTGGACAATAACACATTTGGGGAATTGATTCAGAAATTGTTTGCTTCTCTGATGACTGGTCAAGTCAGTGCTAATATGTTCAGACAAGTAAAAGAAAATGTTGATTCACCAATGCGCCAGATTTGTGGATCAATTTGCTCATCTTCAACAATGTCCTTGTGGTGAGTGTTTAAAGCCCAACTGACCTTTCAGTTTAAATCAGCCAAATACATTCCAGATGCATCGAAACAAAAACTGCAGATTCTTACAGTTCTCTTAAAAAAGACAAAGTCTAAGTAGAAAAGCCTGCCCACTGCCAGCATGATGCAGAGTAGGACCCTTGTTTTATGTGCAGCGGCATTGCTGTAGAGGTCCAACACACCCCCTGCCGTGTCAGAGCCAGAGTTCTCCAATCAGCAGGGAGCATGAGGGGGCGTGTTGGATCTCAGAGAGAGATCCAACACAGAGCAAGGGTGCATCTGCTGGAGGGGGATAGGCTTTTCTACTCAGGCTGCGTCTGCTTTGGAAAGACAAGAACTGCAAGGCACCTATTGTTCTGATGCACATGCAATGTATTTAGAATGAAACTGAAGGTTAACTTGGTCTTTATTTTTTGTTGAGTTTTTGCATTAATCTGGTATATCTACGCAGTCCCAGCTGGATATAGCGGCTCTATAAGCTTGCAAATTTTGAGAATGCATGCAGAAATTTTTTTTTTTTTCAAAGCAGACCCGCTAGGCCAATTGTAAGCAATTATTACCTGATGTCAACTTTAAGTACTTTAATTGCCTGAGCCAAAATAACTTTCTGGAAAGTCCTTCATCTGCCAAGTATATGCCCTTGTGGCAGTCATCCAAAACAGCTGCGATCATTATTTGGTGTTGATATAACATTAAACTTTTTCTCTTTGATGATCAAAAGGAGAGATCAAATTTAAAAAAAAAATGCCCTTTTTATCGATTGCTGCTACAGTTAATATCCTCATAATGATGCCGCCTAATGACAGTCAGATCTGTCACTAAGAACAACAGGAGGTGACAGACCTGCACATCTTCACCAACACATTTATGACTCTTTCAGGCCATAGATCGATGTCACTCCACAATTGCAAAACAGGATTTACTCTTTTCAATTCGACCAAAGTTCACTCCCATAGCCAACCGGACAACAATTTACATCTTCAGCCATGTAGCCAGAGGTGGAGCCTGGTTAGCTGCTGTCACTTCTGGTGGGTATACACCCTTTCGCTACCCTGTAGCAGGCTGACTTCCACCCATCAAGGCATTTTGATATTTGCATAACTCCTCCCAAGAACCAGCCCACTGATTGCATCAGAGCTGGGGGCTCTTGATAGAGTACTGAGGCAGGGTGCAGTCATGTTTTCAGGAAGCTATGTACAGCACCTGCCGGCCCCTCCCACCAGCCAGCATTGCAAGTACAGGGACTCAGTGATGACAGCACTGGGTATGAAATAAGGTATGTAATAAAAACGGTAAGGTTTTATTGAATTATTTTCCATGATGCTGAAGTAGGAAAGGGGGTGGCTGGGAAGGCCAAATATAAACAGATTAAACTTTACATTTAAATAAGTATTAAACTCAATTTTTTTTTTAAATAATGAATCCAGATGAAGCAAATATACATTGTCTAGCAAAGCATTTTTTTATATTTTGCCCAAGCACTTACAGCCATCAAGTTTCCAAGCAGCTCCAACGCTTTCAGTTTGGCTTCTCTGAACTTCCTGTCCAGTACAAGATCACAAGACAGAGCACAATCTCCAGCAACCTTGTATTTACTGGCTTGGAGAAGCAAAAAGGTAGGAAGGAGGAGAGCAGGAGAAAGAGGTTTGGTTTGCCTTGCTGCGCCAGTGTATTTGTGGAGACACACACAGCTTACTAGCACATGCAGTGTGACATGTAAGCTGGCAAAAAAAATTGTTTAGTTTAGTTTCGAATGTATCTATATTTAGTTTTTCGGGATTTGGGTCTGAAAGTCAATTCGTTTCGGCATTCGAGTTTGGATGAATGCGAATTTTCGTTGATTTTGGTTAAATGATAATTGTGAATGTAATTTTGTTGCAGAAAATTAACATTAAGGGGGTTATTCACAAAGCTGCCGGAGGCAGCCGAGTGAATAACTAAGCCGAAGTGATGTGAGCCGAACAATGCTCGGCTATTCACTACGGCTCAGTACGGCCTTCGTCTTCAGCCTTCGGTCGCACTTTGGTGCAGAAGGACTTTGACTCAGCTGATCCAACATCTGGATTGGCTGAGCCGAAGATCCCCCAGCTCACTCGCTGCCGTTCGCCCCTATTCACATAGGGGCTGAACAGCAGTGAGTGAATAGCCTAATGCCGCCAAGCGGCATTCGGCTCGGCTATTCTGCTCGGTACCTCCGTGGTACCGAGCAGAATAGAAAATATGGAAAAAAGTCGGGGGAAAAAAAGTTTAAAAAATATTTTTAAAAATGTAAATAAATATTACATTTAAAAACAATAAACATTTT
>NW_017306686.1:666964-726076 GCF_000935625.1 Nanorana parkeri | reverse complement strand
TCATTAGAATGTTCATACATTTACTGTGCATTTGACTTTGGAACTTCACAAACTTCATCTGTATTGCAGAACATACGCCGTCACTTTGACCTCGCTTGTGACAGCGGGTACAAATCCTGTCATGTCTGCACTTCAGAGCCGAAAGAATAAAACAAGCCTTCAGTTATAATGTATACAGTGCTGAGGCCATAGGCAACAATTCAATTCTTGTCTTGGCATCCGTCTACTGCCCGATCCAATCATGGGCTGCTCTTTTATTGCACACTCAGCAATTTTTTCTTGACAGCTCCAACATCCTCTCCCTTCTCAGAGAAGCATTACTTACTTTTTCCAAACCTTTTCATGGCCAAAACATCTGTTTTGGATATTCGGACGTGAGTTATCTGTGTGCATTGTGAAAAAATCGAATTCCAATGAAATTAAAATATGCGGTTGTTTACAAAGTTTTTTTACACTGAGAAGAACACTGAGTGTATTGCAGTAGATATTTGGATCATGTGTCACTGAGCGTGTCTGAAGGAAGGTTATCATGCTGAGGAAGATCAATGCAAGTCTAAGAGTTTACCATAATGGATGGTGATAATGTGCTGGGTTAAAGCTGAACTCTAGGCACATATAATAGACACCAATTATTGCACCTCTGTTATCATGAAGACATCATTAAATGTAATTTCTTAAATGCAAGCAGTGTAAGTTTGACCTGCTATCGGCCTCTAGCAGTAGAAGAAGCAATAGAAGGACCTAATATGTTCAATTGTTGACAAGAAGCATGCTAATAGAGAGAGAATGCATAGTGACAAAGAGATGAGCTCATCACTGTGCAGCTTCTTCTTTCAATGTACAATCTGTACAATCTCAGGCAGGGGGCGGGTCAAGGAGGACCTGGGATCAGAAAAACTGTGTTTAATGATGCTGGCCATACTGAGGGCTGTGGCAAATTATTATAATCTTGTTAGTTTTTTTCTAGGGTATTTCTTTAAACCTTTAAAATAGTGAATCCAGAGGTCATTGCCCACCAGGCCTGATGTCTGTATAGCTCCTGGGAGGTCCAGTTCATGCTCTTCAGGCCTGCTGCCTGGGAAAAACCCTGAAGCTGAAAAAGAGTCTTGGCTGACAACTAGCCTGTGAGAGAGGCTACAAAACTTTAAGAAAGTTGTCCGAATGCCCTACCGAATCTACATTATTCTGTGGCAGAGGTTAAAGAAGGGGTAGGCAACCTCGGAACTCCAGCTTCATTGGAGATAAAAGTCCCATGAGGCATTGCAAGTCTTTGACAGCCACAGGCATGAATCCCAGAGGCATAATGACATTTGTAGTTTCACCATAGCTGGAGTGCTGAGGTTGCCTATCCTTGAGTTAAAGATACTACTGAGTGGAATGAAGGTTTGCTGGTGTTTTGGGTACCAATAATCCCCAACCCCCTAGATCAGGGGTATTCAAACTTCGGCCCTCCAGCTCTTATGGATCTTTAGGTCCCAAAAGGCATTGCATGGCTCTGACAGCCACAGGCATATCTCCCAGAGGCATAATGACAGTTGTAGTTGGAGTGCTGGGGGTTACAAGAAGGTTTGCTGGTGTTTTGGGTATCCCCAACCCTCTATCACCTAGACAAGGGGTATCCAAATGTCAGCCCTTCAGCTGTTATGGATCTTTAAGTCCCATGAGGCATTGCAAGTTTCTGACAGACACAGGCATGACTCCCAGAGGCAGAGGCATGATGAGGTTTGCAATTCTGCTACAGCTGGAGGGCTAAGATTTGGCTAGACACTTCAGACAATATAATCTACAAAAAGAAGACTGACGGATTGGAAGCCTGTTAGTTGTCGCCAGTGGGTCACTAGGTGTCAAGGTGCAGCTACAGGCCAAATCACAAACAGAAAGTCTGGGAGGGCCTGGACAAACTCTGCAGCTCATGAGGGGGTCAGTGCTCCAAATGTACCAAGATTACAACCAGAAAAGCCATACCCCTGCTCACCAAATCCCACCTCTTGTTGTAGAAGGTGTAAAATGATTTCCCGTCATGATATATGCATGGAAAGTATACGAACTGGAGTTCCCACCTTCAGCAAAAACCATTCCTTGGACATCAAACAGTGGTTGTTCACATGACAAAAAGACTAGGTATTAGATCACATGATCCCTGCCCAAAGAGAAGATCAATAAATAGACGTATTCAATTTGCTATTGGAGTGCCGGTGTCCATATTCTTATGTATGATAGAGATGGTGGCCATTCGTCAACTACCGTTGCACACATCTTATCTTTATGGAACAGCGGTCAGGAGTGAGATGGGTATATGGACTGTTAATTCCTGACTCTACACAACTGCTGTGGCCATTTTAACGCATCCCTACTGTTCCTGCTGGATTTTTTGATTGACTTTAAGGAGAAGGTAACAGGAGGTGTTGTGACAAGCAAAACCCTAAAACTCCCAGGTGGATAGCAATCACGTTGGGAATTTTTGCAGAGACCTCACCCTTGGACAATCCATCACATATAACTGGCCAGAAGCTGACTCAGCCCACCATGCTCTACCAGTAAATAAATATCCCTTTTGTGTGATTGGCCCTTTAAAGGTTTTGTTTTCTACTTTGCTATTTTTTTATTTTATTGAAACATTCACCCGTCATCATTCTGTTGGTTTTCTTAGACTTCTGTCGTATTTACAAACCGCTGACAAAATAATAAACCATTATCAGCAGGCCTGGGAGAGATCTGACAGATGCTATTTGAGTCTTGCTGGCCAGTAAAACTTTAAAGATAATGATTTGTTTATGTAAGTCTGTAAAATTCAAACTGTTCATGGGGCGTGCTGTTCAACATCCAGTAAATGGCTCAATTTTTCCAAATTCCGAGACGCAGGTAGGTATGCTTACAAAACAACACAAGATAGTTGGAGAATTGGTGAAATTTAACGATGGAGAGAAAATCTGCCACTGACTCTGGATGTAGCAATAAAGCTTTAGTGTCAGGATGACTAAGAAGAAATTCATGCACGCAAAATAAATAAAAGCCGTAGGGAGACCAAACCCCGAATGTGAATGATGAATCACATCATGCCACAATGCAAACCGCAGCATGCAAGCAGCGGACATAACCTATTTTTTTATTCAGCTTTACTCATTTATTATGTTATTTTATTCACCATGGAAAGGCATGATACTATGTGAAAATTTCGAGGCACCTCTGAGTAATGAGAGGGGGGGCTTCTAATGTGAATGGGGCTATTTATGTAAAGGGAGGGGCGTTTCTGATGTGAAGAGGGCTCCTTATGTAAAGAGAGGGGGGCTTCTGATGTGAAGAGGGCTCTTTATGTAAGGGAGGGGGGCTTCTGATGTGAAGAGGGCTCTTTATGTAAGGGAGGGGGGCTTCTGATGTGAAGAGGAGACTCTAATATGAAGAGGGGACACTGATGTAAAAGGAGGGGGGCTCCTTATGTGAAGGGGACTCTGATGCACAAAACAGGGATTCTGATGATGCTCCCCCCTCAGCAGTCACTCAGCAGTTCAACTCTCCCAGCAGAGACTCAGCAGTTCAGCTCACATAGACTCTCTACCCAGCAGTGACTCAAAGCTCTGGTACCCTTGCTCCCCCCTCCCAGTAGTGAATCAGCTAATAAGTCACTCTTCAGAGATGGGAGGAGTAAAAACACCTTGAACCATTTCAATTCCTCTGTTGTGAATTTTGAGGATACATTACTGCACAGCGCCTGTAGCTACAGAGTTCAGGACCCAGGTTCGCTTTAACTACACTGATACCTAATGGAATGCTAAATCCCTAACTAGCCAGGCAAAGCTCTCTGTGTGCTGTGTAATGCTTCATTTACAGTTGTTTGGAAAGTACTTCTGGTCCTTCGAGTTGGGAAAATATTATTCTTCCACGTTTTGTGATCCTGCACGCGATTTATTATGATTAAATCCATGTCGCTGGAAATGAGTCTCTTTCAAATTTAATACCCTCATCCTGTCTTCCTGCGGTCTCCTCGCTAACACAAAGACTAGTGTTCACTATGTTTTCCTTGTCATAACGCCACAAAATAATCCCCTCTGTGCTCATGAGTCATTTTATAAAGTGAAAGGAGATTACAAGTCGTATTGTCCCTGTCTGAGGTTTCTGCTTCATGTTTTGGGTACCGCATCCTTGTGACATTTTAGTGCTTGCTAATGACTGACTGCTCAATGAAGTCCAGAGTTCTACTTTAAAACAGGCCTATATTTATGTAACATTAGTAAAGACATTTAAAAATTACCCCCAACAGCCCTATTTATGGGTCAAATATACATGTTGTGACCTAGATTTATTGTATACAATTGTTTCCTTAGAGCAGCCTTTCTCAACAAGGGTGCCGTGGCACCCTGGGGTGTCTTCTACCTTCCTCAGGGTGCCTCGAACTTTTTGCACCGCATCATGGCTTTCAATGGTTCAGGCAGTCTTCTCATGTGAAGGGGGAACTCTGATATGAAAGGAGGGCTTTGATGTAAAGGGAGGGGGGCTTTGGTGTGAAGGGGGAAAGACCCTTTTTGTGGGTTTTTACACGGGGTCCCCCCTTGAAATCCATACTGGACCCCTATCTGGGATAAGGGTCTGGTATGGATTTTGTTGTTTACAGTTTTACACTTAGGTTTCTTTACATTGTAGATTGGGGTGCCCCAGGATTTTGCGTACTTTTAAAGGGTGCAATGACTGAAATAAGGTTGAGAAACGCTGACTTAGAGTTTTTGTCATTGCCTATATATACAACATATCTAAAACTTACCCAATTATAATATATACAAGTTAATTTGTATTTATTTTAGCCAAATGTTCACTCCAGTGAAGAGCTCAGTTTGAGTTCCTGTTTAGCTGGTGAATTTGGTTTATATTTGACCAATAGATGGGGTTGTGTGGGGGAATCCCTGCAGCCTTTTCATCCACTTCCTGTCTATATGCACTCGCTCCAGTATCGGCAGCACACAACAGTGGACCATGCTTGCGTAATGTGTGTCAGCACGGCCAGGTGTAAACTCCACCATGGGCGCATGTGATAGAGTGACAATGCAAAACAGATGACAAACGCACTCATCAATTCGTCACCAACTTTACAGTAAGGTGCACACGGAATGGGCTTTAAACAGTAAAATAGCAAAAAGTTTTCCTGGCACACTCACAAGCTAGCATGTAAAAAAAAAAAAACTTGTCTCACACTAAGGTTAAAAACAGAGGTTTGGATACACGTCTTCTGCAGAAAATGTGAAAGCCGCACAGCCGCGCCAAGTCACCTCTTATAGTGTGGTCCTAACTCTAAACTATCAGAGCCTCCATCTTGGAGCACATGTAGCAAAAGAAAAAATTGGGTGCAGGTTTGTCAGGAGGCAGCCCAACCCCCTTAAAGGCACAGAGACGCACAAGGGATCCCGCACATCCCAATGGCAGCTGAGACCCCCCATGCATCACTGCACCAAAACAGTCAAGCAAAACAGATGGCAAACGCACTCATCAATTCGTCAACAGCTTTACAGTAAGGTGCACACGGAATGGGCTTTAAACAGTAAAATAGCAAAACGTTTTCCTGGCACACTCACAAGCTAGCATGTAAAAAAAAAGAGTGACAATGCAAGGGCACAGTCTGGAGAAAGTTGTTACCCCATGCCAGGAAGTGTCTGAACAAGGACCTTCATTCATGGCAGGATCACCAGGGATTATTTGAAAGCATCAGATATACAAATACTGAGAACATTTTTGAAATGACATTAACATTTCAGTTCATATAAGAGTTTTATGATTGGGTTTACATCTGCTTTAACTACCTCCCGGCCAGCCGCTGTGTATACACGGCCGGCCGGGAGCTTCTTGGATGTAACTGGGCGTGTATACACGTCCTGTTACATCCGCCCGCGCGCGAGCGGGAAATGCCCGTTATTTGAAAAGAGGGTATTTTGGGTATGCTAGTTTTTTGCGATTTTGCGAGTGCGCGCAATTTTTAAGCTTGACATGTTTGGTGTCTATTTACCCGACGTGACCCCGTCTTTTATATTTTACCAAAAAAGTGGGTAATATTAGTTGTTTTATAACATAATGTAAAAAAAACTTTTTTTCAAAATTTTCAGTAATTTCTCCTGAATATAGTAAAAAATGAAACCCGCAGTGGTGATTAAATACCACCAAAAGAAAGCTCTATCTATCCCCAAAAAATGGTATAAAATTCATTTCAGTACAGCGTTGCATGACGGAATAAATGTCAGTCAAAGTACTGCAGCGCTGAACACTGAAAAATGGCCTGGCTAGGAAGGGGGTATAAACACCTGGTCTTCAAGCGGTTAATCAAGATTAAAAAAATGCACTCCCTGATATACAGGTGACCACTAGAGGGACCATTTACAACTCATTATATGAAGTACAATAATTAAAATATGGAAAAATTCAACAGTCACCCCAAAACATGACTTTTAGGTACATGAAACACTAAAGTCTTATAAGGTGTCAAAATTCAGCATGGTTCCCCTTTAAAAGCCCACATATCCAGCATCTCTCTGATGTCAATGGCTAGCTTTGAAGACTGAAGTGGATGATGGAAGCTAGGCAGCAGCAACTAGAAATGCCATTATTATCACAGTCATTGAAAAGAGCGTTTATTTAAGAGGTACTAAGAGTTAATGTGACCAAATGGAACATGCTGTACAACTACATTCCCCCTTCACCATGTATCCGAGCTGTCTGCTCGCTGATTACAGTACACATAGCTTGTATCAGCCTAATGCTACCCAAGTTTTATAAACCTAGTAAGAGCTTCTTCTCTAATATATCGCTCTGGCAAGAGATAGAGGGACAAAATGTGAGCTGCCACTGAATCAGCAGAACAATTTACTCTGTACCAATCTGACGCCAATGTTTCATAGCACTGGAAAAATCTGTAACCAAAGAGCCCTGAGACATGGACAAGCCTGGTCCGGAGAAAGACCTGCAGGCTTGGGTGTAGGTCATTAGTCTGTCACATCGTTATAACTAACGAAGGTCAACACTGCCAATGTTTTAAACCATGAGGAGCACATTAGATTCCCATGGAAGATTCCTTACCAGTTTCCTACCGTATATTGTGCTGCTCTTTCCACCCTCTTTCCACCCATGATCCTGGTTATCACTCCCCTAGTTAAGTCCCCTACCAATCCTCTGTGTCATCCATTATGGGGCGATAGGTGAATGTGACTTTTATTGATGACCCAATTATGTAGATTTATGTAGGGGATACTACGCTTGGTGATGAAACTTTACACATGGAATAAAAAGAACTTTGCTTGGAGAACCTTTGGAGTGCTAGTGATTTACTGTTTCAATTATGTAGATGTCCCACTGCATACCTGTCCTGATGTCCCTGATTGTTCCTCGTGGGTGCTGTGGTAACAAGCAGATGGTGCAGCACTGGATACAAGTAGAAGGTAAGTCACCAGCACACCACTACATCTTCATAAAAAAAACTCCTTTATTGACCGTATCAATCATCATATCTCAAGATTGCAGCGGCGTTTCCTGACCAGGCAGGGTCCCTTCATTAGTTAATGTGATGACAATGCAGGGTCCTTTCATTAAGCAATGTGATGACCACACAGAGTCCCATCATCAGGGGACTGGCTTGGACATGAACTTGAAATAAATCTATTAGTAGTAGTTTGCAGACAAAAAGATAAGGTGGTTTATACTTTCAGTGCACCTTACAGGAAGTGACCAGGACTCATCACTTCTGGCAGGATCAATAGATATTTTCTGTACTTACTAAAAAAGTCTGAAAAATTAATACTAATGCAGCTATGAGATCTGGGAACTGGTAAGCGCCAATAGATGACTTTTTTGTTTTTGGAGAACACACAAAAGAAGCACCGCTCCCCCACGGCTCAGGAAAGGAATGAGCTGGATGCTTGCCTGTTTAGAGCCTTGGTATTTCCCCCAAGTCCCTAATAGGGAAGAAAAAAAAACGTTTTAATTATTTTAAAAAATGTTTAAATGGTTGGAAAAAAAGCCATTTTCAGGTTCGGCCGGACAAATTCAAAAATGTTGATATCGGTCTAAAAATTTTGTTTTGGTGCTTTCCTGTTCCTATTCAGTATTAGTTTTAGGGTTTTTTTCACAAAGCTGCTGAAGGCAGCCGAGTGAATAACCCAGCCATAGTGAAGTGAGCCTTACATCGGCTGAAATCAGTCGTACATCGGGTGCCTTTGGCTGCCTTTGGTTAGCCGAAGTGCAGAAGGACTTCGACTCAGCTGATCCAACATCTGGATCGGCTGAGCCGAAGCTCTGTCAGCTCACTCGCTGCTGTTCACCCCTATTCACATAGGGGCCGAACGGCAGTGAGTGAATAGCCGAATGCCGCCGAGCGAATTAAAAAAGTTTTTTTTTTTAAATTGAAAAAAAGATTTTTTAAATGTAAATAAATAGTTAAATCAAAAATAAATCAAGATTTTTTTTAAAGGAAAAAAAATAATAATAATAAAAAAAAACAATTAGGCAGAGCTAGCAGTGACAGCTGGCTCCACCCAACTGTTTCCTATTGCCGGCACCTGCTAGAGTCTTCTAGCAGGTCCCGGCCAATGAATAACAACTGGGCAGACCTGGCTGAGACGTCACGGCCGTCTCTGCCCAGTTGTTATTGTTTAATGACAGCTCAGCATCCCCAGGTCATTGGGGATGCTGATCTGTCATTACAACTGGGAGGAGCCAGCCGTGAGATCATGACTGGCTCCGCCTAGCTGTCATTTGCGGGGTGAAAGTCCAGCCTTCGGCAGGCCGTTCACCCCGCTTTGGCTGACACTTCGGCTCAGTCAAGCCAAAGCAAATGCCTTCGGCTCGGCTGAGCTGCACGGCCACCTTTGGCAGCTGAGCGGGCTATTGTGAATAGCCCATACAGCAGCCCTTCGGTTAGACTAAACCAAAGGGCTCCGACGGCTGAAACTAGCCAAAGGATCAGCCGAAGCTAGGGCTGGATCCTTCGGCTCCTTTGTGAATAGCCCCCTTAGTCTTATTTAGCATCTTTATTAGTAAAGAACACAAAGAATTGGAGCGATAAATACAGATTTCACCTGCAGCTCCACCTGTTGTTGAAACCCGGTATCACATTACAATAAGAAAGCCGGAACCTTCAGACAAATATGGAATTCTTCTTCAAAGGAGGAGAGATCTGGATAGCGTGAAAAGATCCCAGACATGTTTCACGTGACCGCGCTGGTATTTAAATTCTTGATTTGATCCCAGCACCACGCAGCTCAAAAAAATCTTATCAACAGGTTCAACATCTGCCAACAAAATTTTACAGTACTCATTTCCGGAACCAACCTCCATAGTTCTTTGATGCTAAAAAGAGTTCATTTTTTTCCCCCCCTAGTTTTGATGGGATCACCCTCAAAAATCTATCATGCGGACCATATTTACTGATGCTGGCAGTACATAACAAGTTGTACTTATTGCAAGCAGATGTTAGTGGTGGTGTGATAAACCCCCCTCCCTTCCTACACATATATGTTTGGTCTGCCTTCTACACTTTAACCACAAAGGACTGGCACATTAGTGGAATTAATTATTTCAAAGCATCTTGGCTACACACCTGTACGGCAATATTACTTTCCCCGTGGCGACAATGACACATCTATTACAAATGGAGGAGTCTTTGGTGCCGTCATGTTTAATGAACATTCCAAGAACCTTATGTTCCACTGACCTAAAGTAACCTAGCCTGGTAGACGATGAGACTATCTGCCTTTTTATACAGAATTATCTCCAGTTCCCCTAATGTTCTATTTTCTTTTCTGTGAGATTTTCAAAGTGAAGACTCGGGAATCAGTTAATTTAAAGATGATACCTCCAGAAAGTTTACAAGTTGAATTGAGCTGAGAGTGTCGGCTATTTTATCTGTGCATTTTGGATGGAATGTGGATATGCACCACTTGCTGATGACTCCTTGGACTGGAGCTTTACCTATGGTGAAGTGACTGACTGCCTGCCAGTTTGTATACATTGCAAATCCATCAGAATATCCTAGACTCACTTTGAGTTAAAGGAGAACTATGGGGTCAGGGCTTTTCCCCATAGTTCTCCTAAGGGTCACGGGAGGATATAAACTAGCGTCCTCCTGTGACCCAAAGCTCAGTATATCGCGGGCTACAGTCACTCAGTCAGCGCTGGAGGATCGGACGGGGGACGGGGGAATCCCTGCATGGAGCCGTGAGCGACAGTCACGGCTCTCTGCAGGGATAGATCGAGAAGTGAGCGAGCGTCAGTATGTGTTCGCTCACTTCCCGATCTACTGAGCCGACCTGTGACAGTTTCATTGTCATAGGTCGGCTCAGATTGTGAGGCTGAGTGAAAATCACTCGCCTCATAATTCTACTTTAATTATTACAATTTTATACAGCGCACATTGACATTAGTCCCTGCCCTCAAGGAGCTTATAATCTAAAATTCCTATCACACATGCATACAGACAGGAGCCAATTAACCTACCAGCATGTTTTTGAAGTGTGGGAGGAAACCCATGCAAGCACAGGGAGAACATGCAAACTCCTTATAGATTGTGACCTGGCTTGGCAGGGATTTGAACCAGGAAATGCTAAGCGTGTTATCCCTTCTTGCATCGCGGTGCTACTGATCTCCCGCAGATTTATTTCTCTGCTCTCTGCACAGGCTATGTGCAATAAAAGTGACAGTGTCACTGCTATTTTTCCAATGCAATACCTGTGTTTGCAAAGGCATTCAGTGCGTTTATGTCCTTTGTGGCTATTGAAAATATATATTTAAATAAAAGTTTTTTTTGTGCCTGGAGCTCAGCTTGAAGCCACAAATCTTTATGTATCTAAAAATCAAGTCTACCCAATGAAGACAAGGACGGTTTGAGAGTAACTTGTTTAGGTTTAAAGACATCCTTGCAAGCTTCCAGCAAAATCAGCGGAGTTTAAATCCAACACATAGCTAATTAAGTCAGCAAACATCTACTTTGGCTCAAAACTGCAAATCCGTCTCTTAAGTAATGTTGATGAAAATATTAATTGATAGCACCAGATAAAGTCTGTTTTGTGCCTCTGACGGAAAGCGAAGCATAATGTTTTCGCTACTAAAACACCCTCACATCTGAAACCGAACATAACACATATTCCCCTCCATTGTGAAACTTCTCGGACTTGCTGTGCAGATGTGAGTAGTAAGTCCCTTTCTACGCCCCTGACTAATACTAATGTGTGGTGACGCAATGCATATTAAGTGGAGGCTTCTGTTTGTGCTGGCCCCGTTGCTTTGGCGCAGAGCGTGAACTGTGATCCTGAAATGTCGTATACACTATGTGATTATGTTGTAATGTCAGGAATACTAAGCGCAGATTAACCACTCAGACAGGTATTTTCCATCGTAGAGAAATTGGGAAATTGTGATATAATTTGGGCTTGAGTCACCAACAAGATTCCAGATTACAGTGTACTTGAGATTCATACGCAGCAAAGGGCAGCTAATTCTCACCTTGAACGACATTTCAACCCAGTAGTTTTCATATCTTCCAACTTTCGGACATGAAAAAGGGTAAAACCTGTTAGAATACACATTACTGCGTTTATAGCAATAACTCCTGCAGTATACAATTTTGGTCACTAGATGGCAGTGTTTATAAGTTCTGTTATCTATGGTATATACTCTGTTGTATTGAATAAGGTAGAGAATATAGCTGAGGCTTCCTTCCTGTTTTTCTAGCCATGTGCAGCATGCATAGCAGACTGTGTGCTTATGTTTCTCTGTGAGGCTGTGCAAGAAGTTCCAACAAAACCTTTCACCTATAATCTGTAGGACACTCTAATAATACACTCCCTGCCAAACCTGGAATGCCTACTGAAGCCTGGTTAAGTTCCATTTGAGCCAATCATCCCTGTATGATGGCCAAACCACCTAAACTGGCAATTATCAATTCTAAGGAGCAGCAATCTGTTCTAAGGTTTTCTTGTACCATCAGGCTCCCAATCCTGGACACTGAGTAATCCCGGCAACCACAACAAAATTGTAAAGTCTGGTATTTCATTGGTTGGTAGAAGCTGGAGAGGTAAAGTATATGTAAACTCAATCACTAAAAATATCAGCTTTAACATTTTAATGTAATTTCAAAAGTAAATTTTAAACTTACAAAAGTTCATATCTACCAACTGTGCTCTTATGTGGTCAGCCTGTCACATGAACTTCCCATGGCAGCCATTCTCAACCAGAGTTACGTGGAACCCTGGGGTTCCTCCAAAAGTCATTAGGGGGTTCTTTGAGTTGTGACTGATTGACCTCCCATCTGATGGTGCCTGAATATTTCTGGTTCCAATGGTGCTTGTCATAGCCAGCAGCATGACACTAAACAGGGCCATAACTACAGATCACAGGGCTCCATAGCAAAAATGTGATGGCCCCCCTTCCCCCTGATGACCTCTCTCTGAGCTGTGAGTAATGATGCCAAGATCCCAATTACTCCTCTTGTGCATCTGAATTCATCCCTACACTATAGACTTTACTGGGGATTAGAGTTGTCATCAACTGCAACCACACCTACTCCTGCAACCTAATGTGGCCCCCTTCCACCCCCAGGCCCCATAGCAGCCACCTGGGCTACTATGGCTATAGTTACACCACTGACAATAATGTTATTTAGCTTTCTGTAGTTGTGGCATTCTGACAAGCACTGTAAGGGATATTCTTCCCAGTGATCGTCAAAGTAAGGGACATTCCTCCCACTGACCCCTGATGAATACATTTTAAAAGGGGGTTTCCTGAGACCTAAAAAATATTTCAAGGGCTCCTCTGGCATACAATGGTTGATTAAGGCTGCCTTATAGATATTACACATGGCCAGTCTAAAGCACATTACACAGGGGTGGTCCACTGTCATCACCATCAGGAAACTCAGCCTGAGAAACGTCATGTAGCCATTGTTGGAGTGCATGCATTTAGAAAGGAAGTGGCTACAGGAAATTTGGACAGTGCTTGTGGGGCCCAGAAAGGCTGATGCATTTAATAGTATCTGTGGGTCCATATTACCGTCAGTACGCTGCTTAAAAGAAAAATAAACTGTATTTTTAAATTCCCATAATAAACGCTCCATCAACAGATAACATAAACATCAACAAACTATAATACAATGTGCCAAATACATATCCTTCACCATTACAATTCTAATAGTGATAGTGACTTCATAACTTCCATATCATATGATCGTGATTTGCAGTGCAATTAAAATTTTCAAATGTGAGTCCATCCTTGGACTTTTGAATTTACAAACATGAGTCCTTTGCAGCCTGACAGTGTCAGGAGAGAGGACTAGACCGGGCGGCATTGCATACCTTATCCCGCCGGTGAACGACCTCTCCTCTCACTTAGATGTCCGCGCATGCGCGGTGACGTCATGGCGGGGTGTCACCCAGTCTCCGCACCGGGTGACACCCGGTCTCGGGACGCCTCTGTTTGACCTTTTTAAATCTTTCTCTTTCCTTCTATTAGTTATTAAACATAGAGATTTGTAGATTAGCCACTAGAGCTAGCTCTCAATGGTTCAGTACAAAGCAGGAAGCAGAGCTGGCATATGTAATGAGTAAATATGGCTGCCGTCATGTTTTTATGTCATTCTAAAAAAAAATGCATAGAAGCAAAGTTTTGGAATGCATTAGAAGACATTGATAACATGATTGACATTGAGCCGATCTCTGTTACATGTAATCTAAAAACAATGTAAACAATGATACATTCCCTTTAAGTTTAGTAACCGCCGCTTTGTGTGATGCCGAACGTCATGTATTTTTATGTGCTGGTAAAACATATGATTTTGTTTACATGCCTGTTGTTATTTGGAGTCGGCTGGCGCCCGGGGATGGAAGTGTAACATGATAAATTCCTTTCTTTGGCTCTATTTAGTAGAAATGCATCGTGTGGCAGGAAAGATCCTAATCTTAACACCGACTGTTCTGGTTTCTTAACTGTCATCTGGTTGCTGTGCGCAGAGTTTTTCAGCAACAGGAAGCGATTGTTGTTTTAGATTTTTGGGGTGATTTTTATAAAATATTTGGGTTGAGTTTTAAAAAAAACTATATTTTTAGTATTTTATATTTTTAACCACTGAACCTTCACATTCTCAAATAATTCATCCCCACACAGCTCCCTCCTTATGTATCATTTCCCCCTCTTTCAGAATGTAAGCCCTCAGGGGCAGGGCCCTCCTTACCATCTTGTATTGTATTGTAACTGTAATGTCTTCCTTACATTGTAAAGCGCTGCGCAAACTGTTGGCGCTATATAAATCCTGTATAATAATAATAATAGTGTATAGTGTAAAATTGATAAATAATATGTACATAGGGGCAGTCCTGTAGTCCTAGTCACTCATTACTCAAAGTAGACCTTCAGCTAGAAATAATTGTAAAAAAAAAAAAAAGCCACTAGATGTCTTTCGTCATCTAGAGAGACGATGGCCAAGATCATTTAACCCACTTCCTCTGAGCCCAGACTGTCTCGGACATGTCCAAGCCTGTGTTAGAACAGTGTAAGGAATAGCAGCACAGTGATGAGCCCATCTCTCTGTCTCTTTGCTTTCTCCTCCTATCAGCATGCAACTTTTCAGCACGTAAACTGACTGGCTCAATGTGCTGCTTTTTATTGTACTAGGACTTTAAGAAGCCGATACAATGTCAAATTCAGGTACCTACAGTGCTTTCATATAAAAAATATATTTAGTGGTGTATTCGTTAATAAATAAATGCATTATTTATTTATTTTTGCATTATTTTTTGTATTTTATAATTTATATCTTTAAATATGAACTCCAGACAGATGCCTTAAAGGCACCAAGAAATGCAGTTATGCTTATTAAAAAAAATGTTATATTAATATATTTTAAATACAATATAATATAAATGCCTTAATTTGACTTGCATCCTCCCCTGAGAGAGGGAGGGGCAGCACTGGGAGCCAATCAAGTGTTCTACATGCAAATGTACTGTAAAGGAACATGCAGATGAAAGGAGAGAGCAGAGTGATGGCCACATCAGTCTCTTGCTACTCCTTTACTGTTCATTAACAAGGGATTTGAATACGGATGATCTAGCTGTATTACTTAACTGTAGTAGAGAAAAGCCAGGTCATCAGGATCACTCCGATGTGTGGTAGGACTGTGTAAATCTCAGGACAGTTCCTGTATTTGTATTGTGTGTTTACCTGGGGTTCAGCTTTAATTTCATTTATGTCTATATGTTGTACATTTTCAGACTATGTACATTTGGAAAGCCAGATATCAATTGCAATGATTGTGAGATCAGGAAATGATCATGTAACTATAGTCTACTCCAACACTTGCTGACCAACCTTGCCCTGAATTCTTTATAGTCAGTTGCTATTCTTCCCCTGAAGATAAGGCTGGCACCAGATGTGCCGGTACATGGCATAAGCCTACACGCTCAGCCAGTATGTCCATGCATGCTTATGCCGCAATAGGCCTACATAACGATTGTTCAGTGGTCGTATCTGCAAACTACTGTTACTGAACTCTGTCTAAAGCAGGGGTGGGGAATCTCCGGCCCTCCAGCTGTGGTGAAACTACAAATCCCATGAGGTATTGCAAGATTCTCACAGTCACAGACATGACTCCCAGAGACAGATGCATCATGGCATTTGTAGTTTCACCACAGCTAGAGGGCCGGAGGTTCCCCTCCCCTGGTCCAAAGGAACCTTGACGCCTAATCCCAGCGGGGAGGAGAGAAAGTGACAGCCGGCCGAGCGCTGCGGGAGGAGAGCGCTGTGTTTGTGGTTTTTTGGGGGGGGGGGGGCAAAAAAAAAATCTTGCACCAGTGCCCTTTGTTCCTTAGCTCCGCCACTGACGCCTAACTCCATTTTTTTTAGCTTTTGGATGGAATGGGGAAAAGCTAACATTTATGTATGTGTCTCCCTTGGGTCCCTGTGACAGGAAATGTGAATAGGAAGGCACAGACAGCAATAAAACATTGTGCTAAGTTCTAACTCTTCTACTAAAAATGGAGAAATATGTTTTCACTTCCTCTCCTGGTAGGCAAGGAGGGTAAATCTCTCCAACAATGACAGAGATTGCAGGAAAACCCTGATTTAGGCACTAACCCTTCACCAATCTATGTAACATTAAGTAAATGTTTAGAGTGGAGTTGGGCTTAAGTCTACCTTTTAAATACCTTTTAAAAAATTGGGACTGATGGGTCATAGCAACATTTTGAAGGAAATTGGCCTTATCACCCAACCAATCAGATTCTCCTTTTCTCATGAAAAGACTGAGCTAGGGCAATGTACATACATCTATTCAGAGGATGAAAACAATATTAGGGATAATTTGCCAAGTTGTTATTACAGAAATCATGCAATGTGTTTTTCTGCTTAGTATGAATATAATCTATTCATTTCTCAGGCTGGTAAATTAACAAATTTGCAAGAGCCCTTGCAAATTTCTATATGACATCTGTGATTCTATTATGACCATACACCATATGGACACCCCTGTGTTTCATGGTTGACCTCTTGGATCCAGTGAAGGGTCCTGTTAAAGCCACGGCATACAAAGACATTTTAGACAATTGTGCTCTTTCAACCTTGTACCAACATTTTGGGAAGACCCTTTTCTGTTCCAGCATGACTGTGCCTCTGTGCACAAAGCCAGCTTCATAAAGACATGGCTTGATGAGTTTGGTGTGGAGGAACGTAAGTGGCCTGCGAAGAGCCCTGACCTCAAACCTAGTGAATACCTTTGGGATGAATTGGAACTCCGATTATGAGTCAGGTCTTCTCGTCCAACATAATTTTCTGACCTTATAAATGTTCTTTTGGCTAAATTCCAAAAAACTGCAAAACTTGTAGAAAAAAAAATAGGGTTGCACAGATACCAAGTACAGTACTCGGTACAAGTACAAGTACAGATACTTTTGAGCTCCAAGACTAGACTAGAGAAAAATTAAAAAATTAGGAGGCAGCTTTCACTTGTAAGGAGCACACGGAGCTCCTGGGATTTGTACATCTCTGTTTTAATGTACGATTTTGTTTTTATAAATATAAATAAAGGGATGCACTGATACCATTTTTGCGAGTAGTGGTACTTGCCGAGTGCTTACAAGTACGAGTACTGATACATTTTTGTTTATTGTCATGTGACAGTTTTTCTAAAACAATACAGACTAATGATTTCAGGACAGTGGTGGGGTGCCAGAGCCCAGTCCCAGCTGCAACCGCTGCAACCCCTGCAACCCTGGTAGTTCTCATGAAAATGCCAAGTATCTGCACTGGTACTCGAAAAGTATCTGTGCATCCCTAAAAAAAACCTTCCTAGGATAGTGGAGGATGTTATAGCCCCACAGTGGGCCAACTTTTTATTAATGCAGATGGTTTAGAAATGGGATGTCCAACCAGCTCATATAGTTGGGATGGTCAGGTGCCTACAAAATTGGGCCTATGGACAATGTTTAGTAAGTAGATGTTCTGTGGACCTCGCATGTATTTGTACACAATAGCTTTAGATTTAACCTATGTCAATGCAACTACACGTTCTTGTGCCCAAGGTGTTGTAAAACAATCACAACTAATTAATATAAATATTTATTCTGAGTATTGAGTGTTCCTGGCATTGACACTTACACGTCTTAAAAAAATAAATAACCGTTTTAAGAATCGACTCATACACTATACCAGAAGTGTACAGCAATGCATTCTAGGAGCTCTGGCCATGTACCAGCCAGTTCAGAGAGGAAAGTACAACTTATTCTAATCAGGCTGCCAACATTGACTTGTCTTTGCCGTTTGCCCCTAGCTGTCTTGAGGCAACACTTAGTAAATAGAATCTTCATTGTGTTATTGCCACTGTACATTTTAAAGTTACGGTGCCGCATTGATTAAAAAATTGTTTCCTAATGTACAACCCTCGGGCACCTCTACGCAGAAAGCGTTTCATTTCAATACTTCTATTTTCAAATGGCTTTTTAATTTGTTTTTTTTTCACGGCGGGCTTAATTTTTGCAACATCCCGAGGGTGAATGGTCAAACAAAATAATCTCGACGCTTGAAAGGAAACAGAATACAATTAGCAGCTGAACAATGGAAAATGGCAGCCGCACCAAGAGTTACTTCTACATATTTGGCTCAAATGAGAACGTGTCATGGACGTGAGCTTACATTCTCTGATTCCTTTTCTTCACTAGGGTTGCCACCTTTTCTTCAAGCCAAACTCGAACACTGTAGCACCTTGCAGCAATTTTTTGGTAAAGTATACTATGCACATATTTTGTGATTAAATAACATTGGAGGTAATCACAAAGATGCCAGTGTGCCACAGGTCCCCAGATATAGAATCTGTACGCAGTGGTGTATTCTGGTTTGGGGCCGCCCTAGGCAAGACGAAACAAGGGCGCCCCCCCCCCAAATCCCCCCCACCACTAAATCCGCAGGATCTCATGGGGGTTGTGCAGGATCTGTGGTGGGCTCTGCAGGGTCCCTTCAGCAGCAGTGTGATCATCTTACCTGCTGCTTGGTCCCCGGCCTCCTCCACTGCTGGACTGGTGCTGCAGGACCCGGCCTCCTCCGCACCCCGGCAGCTCTTTAAATGCCTTGCTTACCTCGCAGGAGATACGCCCCTGTCTGTACGTAAAACAATGCCCCCATAAGATGCCAGTGTGCCAGTACCTGTGGCATTTTTTAATGGGGGCATGTTTTATGTGCAATACTAACAAACTAGCGGAGGGAGGGGAAGATAGTGAGTGTGTGTAATTCTTTTACTGATTTTAGCTCTTGCTGTGAGAACCTGTACAGAATAAGGTGACCAGATTCCCTTGTGTCCATGATTTATGCAGAAACTTCTTTCAAGGGAATCTGGTCACCTTATTCTTTACAGGTTCTCACAGCAATAGCTAAAATCAACATAAATATTACACTCACTCACTCTCCTTCCCCCTCCCCCCCACGCAGCTCCACCGGGACTAGGAGGCAGTGATCTGACAGTTCAGAAACTATCGGCACTGTCTGTATAACACACTACAGCTGGCCCGGATTAACCCCTTGTGGCCACGTACCTGTAGCCACACAGACAGCTGCACGCTCTGCCGGGATTGTGCCCACACAGCAGAAGGTCCTCCTTCATGCATTGCTCTCCAGAACCCCGGGGCTGCCCTTGTCTGCCTGAAACTGGGGCTGAGGTGGCCTGAAAAGCATACACAAGATGCCAAACCTGTACTGTACGGGTGAAACCCGGACAGGTGGCAACCCTATTTTCACGCTCCGTTTTTTTTTTTGTTCTGATCCTATTAAGCCCTTGAATTTGAGTAGTGCAGATCTCCGTTTCTTAGGGTGCATCTGCAAATACTGCTTGCACAGTAAGTTCCGGGGGATAAAAAGACTAATTTGCATTACCCCGGCCAGATCCCTTAACTTAGCAATGAACCGTTTGGATTTGTGGTAGAAGTGATAATATGTAAAGAACTTCTGTTTTAGGAAGTCTGATTTGCACATGTTTAGTGAAGGGCTTTCTGATTCCTTTAGCCAAAAAATATTTTTGGGTTTTGGCTAGCATGGAGAAGAAATGTAACCTCTGGCAGGTTTTTATCGCATGACTATGGTAATAAAGATAACTTATACATAACTAAGGTTGCCACAACCACTCAAACTCCCACAAACCCCTTTGAAATAACAACACAAACACCAACTGGAGCTTAAATGGCCATAGAAGCCTTTTACTAAATATGAATAAAATATTTACAACATCCACAGTCAAAAATCTGGGGCCCAAGGTCCTTTTAGGCACTTTAACCAAGGAACCATATCTTCGTACCCGTATGTAGGCCTCCAACCACAGGAACAACGACTGGCATTTAGGATTACTCGTTGGAACTTCTTGCACAGCCTTACAGAGAAACACAAGCACACAGTCTGATATGCATGCTGCACAGGCTTGACTTGGAAAACAGGAAAGAAGCCACAGCTTTTATTTTCTACCTTATTCAATACAACAGAGTAAACCGTAGATACTGTATAACAGAACTTATAAACACTGCCATCTAGTGACCGAAATTGTATAATGCAGTAGTTGATGCAATAGACACAATGTGTATTCTAACATTACGATATTGCCTGACTCCTGTAGATAAAAGTCTAATCATCAATGTGGACCTATTGTCTGGTATTGAGTGTAAATCTCAGGATTGGACGGATGGAAATGCAAACTATTTTGCAGCTCAAACAGCTTATAAGTATGTGGTATAAATGTGTATTTAGTTGTCTTTTCTTAAAGTGACAATAAAGTTAAAAAAATTCCCTCCCCCCAATGTTAATGTAAGCGCTTACCTTAAATGATGTATCTTAATCCGATCTTCTTCTTCTTTCTTGTCCTTTTCATCTGTCCCTGCAGCGCTGCGGCAGGTCTCCGATCCAGCGCTGACTCCTCTGGGCTTGCTGGCACTTCCTGTCCCACGGAGTCTGCATGCCGGTGTCCAAATACTTACCTTGTGTCTCTCCTCGCGTCCCGGCCGTAAATGTGATCTGCGCATGCGCCCGCCCCAAGATGCTTTGCGGCCGCCCGTGATTTTTCAAATTTTCGGACAGGATCGCGCGAGGAAGACACAGGTAAGTATGAACCCTTTTCAAATCGTTTTGTTTTTTTTACACTTTTTGCTGTACATGCTACATGCTCGCAGTAGATATATGCAAAAACACCCAAGGCTTTAATTATCCTTTAAACAATCAGCTTCAAAGCTGAACTCTAGTCAGAGATCGAAGACACAAATTAAAGCAGCTCTGTAATCAATCACTAAATTCATTTTTTAAATACAAGTCATGTGAGTACCTGCAACCTCATGCAGTTCCTGTGCTGCAGGGATGGCGTGTGAAAGGATGAAGCAGTACAAAGCAGCTTCTCCTTTCACTGTCCAGTCACAGGCTGGAGGGCAGGGTCCAGGACAAGCTAGGTTCAGAGTAAGTTGGATGAATGATGTTGGCCATCAGACTAAGTACTGTGCATCTAGCAGCATAAGAAAAAGAGTACTGCAGGAAGTATCTATTGCAGCAAAAGCTGGTTTTATTATTTTATATATTAATGGGCTTTTTCATTATCTTATTTTTGGCTGCAGTCCTCCATGAAGTTACATTTTAGAGTTGGGTCTTTGGCCAAATTCTTAATTTTTGTTTCTTATACGCTAGGAAAATGTCAAGGCGCAGCCCTTGGTTTCCTCTCCTCTTTTAGGCTTTCCAAACTCATTACATTAATCCAGTTTACTAGGCTGGATCCCTAGATATGACCCATCTCAGCATCATCTCTACGTCTTTTTCTGTATTTGAAACAGATGGTAAATGTGTGGCCGTTTCTTTTTTTATCCTGGGAAAAGTATTTTTACTTATATCCCAAAAAAGGGCTTCGAAATGTCGCTGTGATAATCGTATCATTGCTTTAACAAAAAAGATTGTGTATGGTTTAATAAACCGATTACTTTGTTAAAAGGTGAACGTGTTCCTTAGAGACAAACCTATTATGCGAGAATCTGAAAACAAAGCGTACGAATAACTAGAATTACTTCAATTTTTAGAAACTTACGTCAAGAGACAATTCCAGAAACAAGAGGTGTCCTCTGATCTAGACACGCATTCTTCTTGTATTTATCCTTTAAAGGAAGATGGAACTTAATAAATTATATATCGGTAAACTATTGGAAGGCTGTTTTTTTTGTATTATTATTTAAAGGAAAGTTGTACTGGATGGGACATGAAGGCTGCCATTACAAGCCTCTCACTCTGAAAATGCTAGTTGTTGGACATGAAAACATTTTTTATTTCCAGATGGATATTCGAATGAATTTTTTTTAAATTCGGACAATTTCCAAATTTGAGTCCAAATGCGAATGAATCTGAATGTTCCTTTAACGAAACTCCGGATCTAGCCAAATTTCATTCAAAACTAACAGGGTTATTCACAAAAGGGTGCAGAGTCTGGAGAAGACAGGAGAAGTGAACAATCTAGGACAACATAGCTGAACAGGAAAGTGAGCTGAATTGGAGAATTTTTCCAAATCAGCTATTTTGTTTGGACCTAGATTGTTCACTTCTCCTGCCTTCTCCAAACTCTTCACCCTTTTGTGAATAACCCTGTAAATTGGACATATGACTGCTCTCTGGCCAATCAGATTTTTTTTGGCTGTTGGGGGTTCCATTACAGGCACGATTATGTAACTTCATTCCAAAGCGAAAATTCCGGCAGATTTAAGATCCGTATAACATACCGAATCAAATTTTGGATGCAAAATTTGAAAAAAGAAATAAAAATCCGAATTGATACAAAACAAAACACATTTTTGCAGGGTTAGATGTCTACCAGTTGTCTATCGCTCAACATTTATTTGACAATTTTAGAAAAAGGCAGCATCTGCAGATTGTAAGAGGTTGTACAGCAATTAGGGATGCACAGATACTTTTTGAGTACCAGTACAGATACTTGCCATTTTCATGAGAACTACCAGGGTTGCAGTGGTTGCAGCTGGGACCTGGCTCTGGCGCTCCACCACTGTTCTGAAATCATTAGTCTGTATTGTTTTAGAAAAACTGTCACATGACAATAAACAAATATGTATCAGTACTCGTACTTGTAAGTACTTGGCAAGTACCAGGAATCGTACTTGCAAAACTGGTATCTGTGCATCCCTTTATTTATAGTTATAAAAATAAAATCGTACATTAAAACAGAGATGTACAAATCCCAGGAGCTCCGTGTGCTCCTTACAAATGACAGCTGCCTCCTAATTTTTGAATTTTTCTCTAGTGTAGTCTTGGAGCTCAAAAGTATCGGTACATGTACTCGTACTTGTACCGAGTACTGTACTTGGTATCTGTGCAACCCTAACAGCAATGATTATACTGTCTGTGTTAGATACATTTTTTTGTGGCAGCTGAGTTTTTTCAAGTTGGTTTTCCTCTTGTGTTTTACCATTTTTTCACCAGTGTTCATCTGGCCCCACCCACATTTTAATTTGTTTTTGCTCCAGGGTGGCTGATCGCCAAACACAGAGCTGCTATGTCATTAGAACAGACCTCGACATTTTAAGGTGTGCGGGCAGTATCCGGCCCTTGGTCTGTGAATGTCCAGCCCGCCGACCTGCTCTCTGTTATGTCTGGCTTATAGTGGAAGTGCCAGCCTCAAAGGCTGGTGCATCCACTGCAAGCCATAGCCCAGCTCAGGTTGGTGATCGATCTGTGTCCAGACCATGTTTCTCTTCAGTCGTTAGTTGCTAGGACTGCTGGTGTCCTAGCAACCAATGACATAAGGGGTCCTCCTATGCAGTCATTGCTTGGTAGTACTGTTGGGTAGTCCTAGCAACCAGTGACGTCAGGGGTCCTCCTCCTTTGCAGTCATTGGTTGCTAGGACCCATGGCCTGTAAAAAAAAAAAAATAATAAAAATGGTATGTGCCACATACTAATTATCATATTATATGGGAACAATAATGCTTCATTCAGGGCCGTTCACACCTATCCCATGCATCACAACTACCATGCATTACAGTGCAGCTGGTGCATTGTATGCACTACTTTTTTTAACCTTACCGCACAGATCGCATTATGGCTTGGGGTGCCATTCACATCAATGGCAACGCAACACAACTGCCGCACTATAACACACAGTAGGTGCATTGTGCGGTACCGCGCATTCATCGGTTAGGCCCTCCACAGTCATCCCAGTTTCTCATGTGGCCCCTTGAAAAAATTAATTGTCCACCCCTGCATTAAAAGAACTGCTGGTGGATTGATCCTCCCCTAGATGAAATTGCCACATATGAATCTACCATAAATTCAAGGTCACCTCAGGAGAACAGTAGGGCATGCAGATTTTTTTTCAAAACTTTCTCTCTGTTTTACCCCCGATACAGTCCAACAATTAAATATTTATCATCTCCTGATTTTCCTGGCCCTTAAGTGGCCGCTGATAGATAATGGAATGAGCAGTACAACCACATGATATCACGGGTACATTGAAAACAGTACATCAAACAACTCTGTATGTGAATTATAGTTTACAAATTCTCTGGGTTGAAGAATGCAATTTTTATAAATAATGTGTATATAGCAACATAGTATAAGCTGTGAGATTGTAAATGAAGCATGATAACCTTTAAGGGAAGATTGTTTATACAGCGGAATGTTGTCTTCTCATCACCAAATCAACACAAGTCTTAATAAACTGAAGAAAGACATGTCTATCATCAACAGCTTGGAAGGAAGCCGGCAATGTCGGAAGATTGCAGAATGTATAAGATGAGTTCAAAGCCTGGAAACAGCCCATGGCCTTTAACTGATATCCTCAGCACTCTGACAGACATTTCAGAACATAATACATTGTTTAGCAATGGGCTTTAATACGTAGCTAACATCAAGAGTGTACAGTACTATTACTGTGACTATACAACTGACCCAGAAATTTCTCCAATATTCTGTAGTGTATATGGATTGGCTGCAGTGCTCCAGCAATCCTAGCTTAGAGGCTACAGCTATAAAGAGTCCAAGAACTTTACTGTGATCCCTGACCATTTTATCCTGGAGACCACAGCTATAATGAGACTCAGAAGTTTGCTGTATTGTCCCAGTAATTGTATCCTAGGGATCTCTGCTCTAAGGAGAACCAGAACTTAACTGTGTTGGCTGGACAATTGTAACATGAAGACCATGGCTTTGAGAAGACTCAGAACTTTACTGTGGTATCTGGCAACTGTAGCCTGGAGACCACTTCTGTAAGGGGGCCCAAAACTTTGCTGTAATGCCCTGGCAATTCTATCTATGAGACCACAGCTATAATTAGCCCCAGAACTTTGTTGAAGTGCCCCATTAATTGTAGCTTAAAGATCACTGATCTAATGAGACCAAGTATTTCACTATGCTGCCTTGGCAATTGTAGCCTGGAGACCACAGCTTTGAGGAGACCCAGAACTTTGCTGTATTGTTCTAGTATTTGTATCCTAATGATCACGGCTCTAAGTAGAAATAGAACTTTGCCCTGACAATTGTAACGTTGAGACCACGGCTTTGAGAAGACCCAGAACTTTACTGTGGTGCCTGGCAACTGTATCATGGAGATCACTTCTGTAAGGAGACAAAAAACTTTGCTGTAATGCCCTGGCAATTGTATCCTGGAGACCAATGCTATAATAATCCTCAGATCTGTGTTGCTGTGTCCCATTAATGGTAGATTAAATATAACTGCTCTAATGAGACTGAGAATTTTGCTGTGCTGCTCCAGCAATTGTAGCTTGGAGGCCACAGCTTTGAGGAGGCCCAGAACTTTGCTGTGGTGCCTGGCAACTGTAGCCTGGAGACCACAGCTGTAAGAAGACTCAAAACTGTGATGTTTTGCTCTGGCAATTGTAGTCATGAAACCATAGTTTTAAAGAGTTCCAGAACGATCACATTCAAATTTAGTGGCAAGGAAAATTAATTTGGAGCAAGGACATATCTGTTAGCCCTAGCACAGGAATAAAACAAATATTATAGTTCTTTTAAAAGTACTAATAAATCTGTAGGGCTATTATAATTGCGCCAATAGTTTGCACAGCGCTTTACAATATAAGGAAGACATTACAGTCACAATACAATTTAAGACAAGATGGTAAGGAGGGCCCTGCCCGTGAGGGCTTACAACCCTAAGGGGCAAGTGATACATGAGGAGGTAGCTGTGCGGGGATGATTGTTTGAGAAAGTGATTGTTCAGTGGTTAGGTTGAGGTGGGATAGGCTTCCCTGAAGAGATGAGTCTTAAGGGATCGCCTAAAGGCAGTCAGTGTGGGAGATAGACGGAGAGGTTGGGGTAGAGAGTTCCATAGAATGGGAGACACTCTAGTGAAGTCCTGGAGGCGAGCATGGGAGGAGTTGATGACGGAGCTGGAAAGCAGGAGGTCTTGTGAAGAGCGGAGGGGACGGTTAGGGTAATACTTTGAGACCAGGTTGGAGATATAGCCGGGGTCAGAGTTGTGGATGGCTTTGTACGCGGATATTTTGGCTTTTCAATTGGGCTGTGTGGATCATGGGAGAACTGGAAACGTTTGGCCTGGGAGTCAAGCAAACCAACAGGCCTTTTAATGGTAGGGGTGACTTCCTGTGAGTATTTATCATGTGACCTATGTTGTAAGAGAAAGGAGACCTGTTTAAAACATGTAATGGCCATCTAAAAAAAAGCTTATACTAATGACTATGGCCTCTGAAGAGATACGAACAGTGGAATGAAACTCGTAGGACATTAGTTAGTTGCTTTTCTTATATTGCTGATTATAATAATCACTATTTCCGACAACACAACATATCGTCCTGTCCTGAAATCATTAGTCTGTATTGTTTTAGAAAAACTGTCACATGACAATAAACAAAAATGTATCAGTACTTGTATCTGTGAGCACTTGGGCAAGTATCAGTACTTGTACTTGCAAAAATGGCATCGGTAAGAATCCATCAATAAGTGATAGAGTATATAATAAGGTATTGCCCAGAATTTTGTCAAAAAGTTGCACATCAAAGGCCAGTATAAGATCACATATGGCAAAAGCCCTTGAAAAATCCACAATTAGACCTTATACAGATACAGTATCTCTTGCTGCTAATAATCATGCTTCACCCTCCGAAAACCAGAAGCATACGTTGCATGTTAAAGGTCAATATAAGATCACATAAGGCAAAATTCCTTGAAAGTTCCATACTTAGACCTTATATGAATTTATTACCCCATTGATGCTATTGGCCAAGCTTCATCCTGCAAAAAGCAGAAGACAACCTTGTCAAAATGCACCAGCGAGATTGGTGCCTTGGGTGTCAAAGGGCCCTGTCCCGATTGTTCTGACCCTGGGTATTGTTAAGTTCAATATAGCAACAATGGTGTTAACTATTTGTACATTTTTCTTTATCATCAAAAATATGTGGCAATAAAGTTTTATTTTTTTATTAAATGTCGACATGTGTATTTTTTAACGTGAATATGTAACTATTTGTGCAGAGTATTGCCTGCAGCACAGGAGAAAAAAAAAGAATAATGTAATTAATCTCTCCTCAATGTCTTTATCACCCACACAAAATGACATTCTCAATATGCTCTTAAATTATGTTCCCTCTGCAGGTTTTCCACTTGTTAGCATATTCTTTGACGTCCATTCTTTTGTTACAAGATTGGCCTTGTGTGGATAATACATTGATGTGGAAAGAAGGTGATACCAGCGCCGATAATGATTTCCACGCATGCTTGTCTGAAGTTTTTTTTTAATGATGATTTATTTGCAAATCTGTGTTTGATCTGGTGAGTGAAAACAAATTTAATGATACGCAGGTTATTATACAGATGGGATTAAACCGTAAATCATATTTTTATCTGCATTTTGCACAATGATCCATTGCCCTCATATTCCTTAAATTGTATCTAAACCCAAAAACAAAAATGAAATGTATTCCAGCTTACCAGGTCTTAGATGTGGTGGTTGCACGTTTAACTGGTAAACGTGTAAATTAACACATTTACATTAACACATTTACTGTTCATTCATGTCTACACTTTTTTTCTGCAATTTATATATGGAGGAGGCCATAGCTGTTACACTGGCTGTCTTTGTTCTTCTCCATTGCACGGTTGTTGGTTGCATAATCTCTCATCTCGACTATTGCAAATCCCTCCTCATTGGCCTACCTCTACGCGGGCTATCCCCCCTTCAGTCTATCAAGAATGCTGCTGCCAGACTCATACACATTACCAACCGCTCAGTGTCTGCAACCCCCCTCTGCTAATACCTCCACTGGCTTCCATCCTCTGCCCCCCTCTGCCAATTTCTCCACTGGCTTCCAGTCAACGAAAGAATAACATTCAAATTATTACCAACCACTTACAGAGCAATCCTCATTTCTGCCCCAGGCTATATTTCTCAAAGTATCACCCAGACTTTTCTCTCCGCTCCTCCTGCTCTCTAGCTCCCTCATCAGCTCCCCCCATGCTAACCTCCAGGACATCTCAAGAGCCACTCCCAACCAAACCTGTCTGGATATCTCCTTCTCTGTCTGCCTGATCCCTGAAAACTCTTTTTTCTGCACTTGCTAAAAATGTTCTTAGCCTGAAAAAAAACAAAACAAATGCGTCACCACATCTAAGGACTGGTAAGTTGCAATATATCACAGTACATATTTGGTTTTGGGTTTAGTTACTCTGTAGCTAAATACACAGCGCAGGGCATGGGTTGCCTGTCAATACATATATACCGTATTCAATTCTCATATTAGGTTTCCTTTTTCAGAATTGCCAAGTTATTGCTACTACTGTTTAACACGTGAGAAAATTTGTTTCCACTAAAACTCAAATAAAATCTAAAAGTCTGGCAACGCTGAACGTTTTTTCAGTTCCTTTTTTTTATCCGAAGACAATCCTTAACTATTATCTGTATTGTAAATCTTTATTAGGAGATATAAGTAAGATATCAATCCATCTCCACTTACCTTCCGCAATAAACAGTGTTTTTGCTTCCATCCATTGGGGCTTACAGAATTCATTTTACACTCGGCTGCGTGGAATAAGCAGCCTTTCACTTGCTCTGTGCAGTGCTGAGTGAATCTCCTGGCTTCAGGAATAAGCCACAAAAATCTCCACCACATAACAACTGGAATCAATTACACAAGAGTCTGTATAATAGAACTGAATAGGATACTGGGGGGTAAAGAAAATCCAACATTATCCTCTGTGACTCAAAGGGAACTAGTCACGACTGGGCTTATACAAGAATCTGAATAGTTAGGCAAAATTAAAAATATATATATCTGTTTTACATCTCTGCAATAAGTGCACATTTCCCCATGTGTTATCCCTTTAAACATGCTGCAAGTACAGAAACAAATAATTGTTGATGTACCTGAAATTTATTATACTCCTACCTTCCTCTTTAACGTGACAACACAGCTCTGAAATCCAAAACATGTGGTGTCAGCCCTGCCTACTTAATTTCTTATGGATTATGAAGAATTCTCCACTTATCTCCTCCCCCTCCTCTTCTTCATAGCTGCTTATCTCCTTAACTCCTCCTCATCAAATCCCTCTTTCCCTATCTCCTCCCCCTCTCCCCATCTCCTTAACCATCCTCACCTCCATAGCTCCTCCTCATCTCCTCCCCTCTCCCCATTTATTATATCCCTAATTATTTCCTCCCCTTCTTATCTTCATAGTCTCTCATTATCTCCTTAACGCTTCCTCATCTCCATAACCCCCTCCTCATTTTCATAACTCACCAACTCCTTAACTTCTCCTCATCTCTATAACTTATCCTTATCTCCCTCCTCATCTCCTCCCCCCTCATTTTCATAGCTGCTCATCTCCTAAACTCCTCCTCATCTCCTCCCCCCTCATTTTCATAGCTGCGCATCTCCTAAACTCCTCCTCATCGCCTGCCCCCTCCTTATCTCCTCCCCTTTCCCATCTCCTCCCCCCTCCCCATCCTCTTAACCCTTCCTAATCTCCATACTCCCTCCTCACCTCCTTCCCCCTCCTCACCTCCTTAACACCTCCTTGTGCACAGGCTTTGAGCACAGGAAGTTGTCAGCTCATGATATGCAAGGCAACAGGAATGAAGGAAAGAGAGAAAGGGTATTTAAAGGAAGGGGAAGGAAGGAAGGGAGGGAAAGAAGGAAAGGAAGAGAGGGAAAGAAGGAAAGGAAGAGAGGGAAAGATGGAAAGGAAGAGAGGGAGAGAAAGAAAGAGAGAAAGAAAGAGAGAAAGAAAGAAAGAAAGAAAGAAAGAAAGAAAGAAAGAAAGAAAGAAAGACGTTTCCTGGAATTTGGCTTTAGGTTTGGGTGCAGCAGACAGATCTTGGCCATGGCATAACATTGTCTGGAGGGAAATGTGATTTCTGGAAGCGGAAGACCTATTCTGGAAAGTCTTGCAGTGCAAACAGATCAATTGTCATCATATGAAAGAAACCATTCTCAAGGCGGACAGCTGTATTTAGACCACTTTTGGCCAAAATGCCCAACTTCCGAAACCTTGTGTTATTCCTAATAAATACAAGACTAAACAAATCTACAGACCTTGATTCAGTTCACTTTGCAGAATGGCATCCAGCAGGTTTATGTGTTACTGTTGTTTGGGAGATGGACTTGTCCGGTAAACTCAGTATTATAGGAAAGGTAAGACTTGAGGCATAATACTGAAGACATATTTGGTGCTCGGGGTGTGATCTCCCACAGTGCAGAAACAGATAGTTGTGTCCGGAGGTTCTTCTAGCAAATAGTTCTACCGGCTGGCATTTTGGTTTGACAGGTTTAGTTCCACTTTAAAGAACAACACTGGGCAAAATAAAAATTGACTACCCCACCCTGCAAGGGTTAACTGTCGGTTAAAATAAAAATAATACTTACCTGATCCTCGGTCCCGCCCAGTCCCTGCAGCCTTTTCTTGCCCGGGCTCTGGCGGTCTAATGACCTATGAAGCATTACGTTCAATATTAGGTGTGGCAATGCCAAGGGACATTCTGCCTTATGAGTGGGGGGGGGGGGGGGGGTGAACGGTCTCTGCCACAGGATCACACTGCTTCTGCCACTGAACAGAACAGCAGAAGCCAAAGCAACCCTAGTCTCTACTGCAGCAAAGGAAGCAGTCTTACATACCCCAAGCAGGAGACACTTCCACAATTTGCCGGCTCCGGCATATACAGTCAATATCCAAAAGATCAGGTCCGCATGACTTTCTTCCCATCTCAGAGGCGTAAAAATGGCCATACCATTCCACACAGCTGCTATGGGGTCTGGGGGTGGAAGAAGTCCCCATAGGACGGGCTGTTGAGGTAATTTAAACATAGAAAATCTGTCTGCATGTGAAGATAACATAAATCCATCACTGTATTATTCAGTATTCCAGAGGTTGCAGTTGACACTGACCCTGCACCTCCTGTCAGATTTCTCCCCCCACCCAAGGCTGCTTTTCTTGATATCTGCTAACCTGTGCATTTGATTTATATCATAAACCTACAGTTGAGCAGAAAGACAGGAGGCCTCGATTTTTTTGGGATATTAAGAGCAGCAGTAGAGTGAAGGAAAGGTAAGCATATGCAGATGGGGATGGGGAGGCTTAAGGCAAACCTCTTGCTTTGTTCTGAATGGGCAAAACAGATTTGCTTATCCAGGCAGGCTGCATCCAGGACCTCTCCCAGCAATCAGAAGATGGCAAACGTTTACCTACGTCCAGACCTGCTGTGCCTAGAGATGGGCAAAACGGTTCATCTGCATGAGCGCTCCTCAACGGATCGCTCACTGAAAAGATCCGGATGGCTCATGGTTATTATGCAAAATACCACCAGCTATGCGGGACTACAAGTCCCAGCAATACATTATAATAGAAGTGAGCACTATATCACCAGCACCCCCAAAACTCACACTTCCCCGCTTCCCCTGCAACACTAATTATTATATTTAACATGAATTTTCTTACCTTTAAAACAGCAAAGGCGGAGGAATGCTGTAGTGTAGAATGAGTGAACCTTTTGAGCGGATCTCAATCAATATCATGGAGAAGGCACGAGTAGCGGAAGAACTATATCATTCCTGATCCATCGAGAGCCAGATTCAAAGATGCAAAGGAGCGAAAGAACCAAATCATTCCTGAGTCTGTCTGACTCTTGAGATCCATCTCTTGGGCTCACAGATCCATCTCTCACAGATGTGATTGGTTGCAGGGGTGGGCTGGGCAGGGCTGGCAGAAGCCTGGCTCTCACTCTAGGATTATATTACAAGAGCCGATTACACTCGTCTCACTCTCTGCTTCTACATTCCATCCACAGAGCACAGACAAGAAGAACCGCCGCTCATTTTTACTGAGCCACCGTTCTTTCATTCTTCTGAGGGAGCCGCTCAATAGATCCGGATCGCTCATGAGCTACCAATCTCTAGCTGTGCCTACCGCCCTCTGCCATGCTGCTGCAGCTGCACTGTGGTCATGCTTATAAGGCAGGACTCTGATTTGAAGAGGGCTCCTAATGTAAAGGGGGGCTTCTGATGTAAATGGGGCTCCTGATGTGAAGGGGGGCTCCTGATGTGAAGGGGGGCTTCTCATGTATAGGGAGGCACCTGATGTGAAGGAGGAACATGTGAAAGGGGAGAATCCATGTGTTTTTGCGTTTTTGTATGGGTGCTCCCCTAAAATCCATACCAGACCCTATCTAGGATATCTGGTATAGATTTTGGGGAGGGAGCCACACGACATTATTTACATTTATGTTGTTTACATTGGGGTTGTCTTGGTATTTTGCATACTTGTAACGAGTGCCATGACTGAGAAATGGTTGAGAAACGCTGTCTTAGGTCATAGGCAAATCATAGGTATATTTTAAGCCAGCATTAGACATGTGATTCCAGGATTTGAAACGATTTACTGGTAGCTCACAGACAGGATCACACACACATTTCACCACCTACACTCATGTGTTGTGCTGGGATGAAAGTATTGTTACTATCATTTGTTACACAGACTTTGCTAATGATTATGTACAGGAAAAGTCACTCAGGGGATGACAAAAATCTTGTAATACTTCAGCAACACGTTTGCACGCCGCTTCTTCACAAAGCTAGCCAGGAACTGAAAATCATTTTCTTTTCTTAAAAACAAACAAAGATCATGTCACAATTCATTTTCAGGTTCACAGTTTGGGTGAACGCTTAAAAGCAAGAAAGAAAAGTTTCTTCTTATGAAATTCCCTCGCCATAAACAGAAACTGCGGATTACCCAAACATTCAAATAGCTTTCACCTTCCCAAAAAATTATTTACATCTAAGAAATTGGCTACTTAAAGGGAACAGAAATATTTAGGCTTTAATTAGCCTACTTCTGAAAATGTTTGTTGCCTTGGCTTCAATGATCATTAAGAGGAAGATATAAAGCCCCCTATACACTTATGCTTTGTGGTAACACATGGTAATGAAGGGTACTTTGTGTGGAGCATTCAATACACGGTATGGTAGGTGCCAATGTAGCACAATGCTGTTGTTCACTGAGTTATACAAATTTTTTCTTCCATTCAATATCCAATATCTGCCTTAGCCTTCCTGTTGTCACCAGTAATGATTCTTTAGGGTCTGCAATGTGAGAGTTGCATTCCCACCACCAGGGACTGTGGCAAAGACCAGGAACTCCCAGGGCTTGCACCTTGGCGAGAGATTATGACCATTCTACTGGTGGCAGAGAGCACCCTTGGACTTTCTAGCTAGTTTGCACAGATCCTACCCTCACCAAGAATCCTTCCATCCTTCCAGTGTGTACTATTTGATAGAGACATTTGAGAGGAGCGCATAGAGGGAGAGAGCTTTTGAAAAGATTCCCAAATATGAAATTGTTTTATTAAAAAGAAAAATAGAAACCTTCTACAAACCAGATAAATACAATTTCATTGGATTTGTAAATCTTTTGTAAATAAATCCTACCATGGGTAATGCAGAGCCCATGGTAGGATTTGCTGTTTACCCATTCTAACCTTTTTTTACAGTTACTAGAGTTATTAGAAACCATGGCAGCATAGTCTCCTCACCCAACCCAACTGAGAAACCACCCCAATCCTCTTCCTTGCTTTCCCTTTATGACTTTATTCCAAGCTGCACATCAAAGACATGCAATGTCAGAAGCTATCACTTTGTCAGGGCTATGAACTTCTGATTGGATCACAAGAGAATATTTGACAGATGGAGGTGGAGTCATATCACGGGCGTGCAGCACAACCTCAACCTTCTGGCCTACTCACAATACAAGACTATAAGTCAACTGACACAGTATAAACCATGTACTCCCTGGGTGGCTGATAAGAAATTCCATATAAACAGCCCAACTCCAGGCTCAGTCCTCCACTATCCAATGAAGCCCACTACCCCACTGAAGGCCTACGCTAACCCCTGAACCCCCTGCTCTCTGCCCACTGTATGTTATACTGTTTTTGCGGGTTTCTTTTAATATACTTACTTTATGCGAAATCTTGAGACCAGTCATGTAAGACGCTGGTTCCTTTTCCTCTTCAGTCAGTGGTAAGAGGTCCTCCAGATGCAGAGAGCGCTGTTCTCTGTCTAAATAAAATACTATGCGAGAAAGGTGGTATGGTGCTGCCCTCTCATGGATAGAGCTGTGACTCCCTGCACTCACTGTATTGTCCTTAGTCATCCATGTTGAGTGATGCTGGGTGCTATTCAACTCAGAAGACTGAAGGCATCATGTGGTGGTAAAGAAGTACTGCAGGAGCAGCTGTACTGCAGTCAGAGATGCAAAAAAGCCCAGAGCTGGGTGTGAAATAACAAAAATGCGGAAGAGCAAGCATGTAAATATGTGACAGTGACAGTGCTCACTGAAAATACATAGTACGTTCCCTTTAAACTCTGAAAGAATAGAGCTTAAAGGAGAACTATGAGGTGAGTGCTTTTCACTCACCTCATAGTTCTAGCCGGCCTGTGACAGTGAGACTGTCACAGGTCGGCTCAGTAGATCGGGAAGTGAGCGAACACATACCGGCGTTCGCTCACCTCTCCATCCTGTCACGGCTCTCTGTCGTGACAGGGGAGGGGCTGGATTCCCAGCTCCGATCCGCCAGCGCTGACTGGCGGAACGGACGGGGGAGGGGGCGGGTACAGCTGGCTCTGCCTCTAGATAGGCAGAGCCAGCTGTCAGTCACGCAGCTGTGCGGATCCAGACATAATTGTCTGGATCCGCTTCAGCTGCGGCGTCTCAGTATACCGCGAGTTATAGCTCGCGGTATACTGAGCCTAGGGTGACGGGACAACGGTAGTTTGTGTCCTCCTGTTACCTTAAGGAGAACTATGGGGAAAAGCCTTAACCCCATAATTCTCCTTTAATGTCCTAAAACCAAGCCAAAATTCTATGCGCTCCATTGGTTGAACAAAACCATTTTTTAATAGCCATTTATCATTTTGTTTGCATAATAAATTGTATAGGAATATTTTCCTTGCAAAATGCAATGTGATTAGTCATAAAGAAGTGTACATAAGTGAACAACAAACAGCTGTGTCCTCCACTCGCCTCTCCATGTAAGGCAGAAATCTTTAGATTTTACTCCTTGTTATCGGCTGTAGATGAGACATGAAGTAGTGCAGTGCCTCTTGCCAGCGGGGATTACGGTTAAAATAAATTTCCACCGTATCAAGCCATTCATAGGAAAATACAGCTCAGTCTCCTCTCTCTATCTGCCATTCTGGCAGCTCAGATGATTGTAATGGCTACGAGATGTGTTTACACACAGATAGTATAATGCACGACGCTGCAGTTAAAAGTGTATGCACATCTCCAGTATACTATTTAGAGAAGACGTCCCCAAACTCTTTAGCACATCAACAACCCCTTCATGAGGTTCACTGATCCCCAAATAATAATTATATTAAAATGATTTCATCTAATATTACTACGAAAATCAATAATATTCTTGTAAACACCGTCAGCACGTCCTCTTAGTATTCGCAGCTGCCATTATGGTTGTTACAATGCTGATTTTTTTTTAGTAAATGTACAGCAATCAGTTATTTGGCACCACTATGGCATGACTGGTATCACTATGGGTGTACTTATTGGCTCTCTTACAGATTTTGGGGTGGGTGCAATCAACAGAGTTTGAAGTGGGTGTACTCTCTGGCCTTTCAAAAGAGTTTGAGGTGGATGTACTCACTGGATGTCCAACAGAGCTTGAGGTGAGTATACTCACGGGCTTTCCAACAGAGTTTAAGGTGGGTGTACTGAGGTGGGAGTATTCACTGGCTCTCCAACAGTGTTTGAGGTTTGGTTTATGATCACTGGCTCTCCAGCAGAGTTTGAGGTGAGGGAGTATGCTCAGTATGGGAAATAAATAGGGTTGCCCAGATACCAAGTGCAGTACTTGGTACAAGTACGAGTACATGTACCGATACTTTTGATCTCCAAGACTAGACTAGAGAAAAATTCAAAAGTTAGGAGGCAGCTGTCATTTGTAGGGAGCACACGGAGCTCCTGGGATTTGTACATCTCTGTTTTAATGTACGATTTTGTTATTATAAATATAAATAAAGGGATGCACAGATACCAGTTTTGCGAGTACTGGTACTTGCCGAGTACTTACAAGTACGAGTACTGATACATTTTTGTTTATTGTCATGTGACAGTTTTTCTAAAACAATACAGACTAATGATTTCAGGACAGTGGTGGAGCGCCAGAGCCAGGTCCCAGCTGCAACCGCTGCAACCCTGGTAGTTCTAATGAAAATGCCAAGTATCTGCACTGGTACTCGAAAAGTATCTGTGCATCCCTAGAAGTAAACATGTACATTTATATTCTTCCTGGAAGGGGGAGGGTTGAAGGTCACAACATGAACAAGGCCAGTAACAACACACAGCTGATAGAGACAACCCAAGGCCACTCTTGCTGGTCTCCCCATCCTTTGTAACACTGTCTTGCATCTAGCCTCCTCACCTTAAGGACTAAGGGCATAGCCCTGAAAAGATTTACTGACTTCAACTGACCTTACTTTTTTTTAGATAGTCCCATATTGACAACTTTAGGGAACCCATCATCTCTGGACTGAAACGGAGAGCAAACATTTAGATTACATTTTTTTTAGAGATCTGTAAAAAAGAAGTCAAGGCAACTGGACTAGCTGTATTTTTCTTGAAGACGTTTCACTGGTCATCCAACCAAGCTTGAATAGAGGTGGGGGGGTGAGACATCCATTGTCTGCCACATACAATGCTGTTTTAACACATTTTGTGGATTGGAGCAACATTCACCATATTTATTCCCAGATAATTTTTTGTGCAAGTCATTCTGAATTTAGAAAGCTGGTTGGATGACCAGTGAAACATCTTCAAGAAAAATACAGCAAGTACAGTTGCCTTGACTTCTTTTTTACAGATATACCATGACCTGGATTATTGAGAACCTTCACAGAATTTTTTTTAGAGAGCAATAAAAACAGTTATATACAACTTGATGACTTAGTTATATAATGCTGCCATGTTTTTATGTGGGGCAATTGAAACATTCACCTCATTGTCTACACTATAATGACCCTAAGAATAACTTTGCATACGTAGTCTTCCAGTATAAGTATAAGCTGATTAGCCTACCTGTGTGTTCCTTGGGTTGTCGGAGCAAAGTAGAACTCTATAACGAATCCCATAGAATTAGGGTCCTTGGTGAGATCTAATCCTAGAACCCCATAACTGTGAAACCAGAATGCTAACCACTTGACAACTATAATTTGCTACATAATGCAAAACTGCAATTTTTTTTTAGTCAATGTAGACTTGCAGGTTAAAAAAAGAAACTAAAGTGTAACCACGGGCAAAAAACTATGTTTTCCTGAGTCTCCTTTGTAACAGTGCCCCATCACCTGTTATTTCCCACTTCCTGAAATAGGGTGACAATGCTGTTTGTTTGCCTAGCAGTGTTGTCATCTCGTGGACAGGGTAGTCTTAGACAGACAAGTATGTTAAATGGGCTTTAGGTAAGAGGCAAAAAATAGAGTCCAGTTAACACTTTGTAAAACTGACCATTGTAAGCATCCATATGAGAGTTATACAGTTTCTTCCAACCATTCTAATTGTCACTTTTGCTTGACAACTGGGCCTGTTACAAGAAGTGAAAAAATATTGTATCTGCTAGGCAGGATCAACTGGTAATAAAACAAATAATGCTGTGCTAATGCTAATGGCAGACTATATTGTATAGGTCATTTTTTCTATTGTCCATAGTTACACTTTGATCCAATAATACATAAAAATAATATCTACTTGTCTGTATATGCATTTTGGTTTTTAATGCACCCTTTGGAAATAAAGCATGGATGTACAGAATTGTGGGTCTGCATTGGGAAATTAAGCCCTTGTCAACCAATGACCTGGGTCTTTGTGCTTCAGTTAGCAGACAAACCATGAGACACAATTCAGTTTGATCCATCAAAAGCCACTCCTCTCATTCACACAGTAAGATTCAGGAAAGAAAATGCCGCAGCTTACAGTCTAAAGAAAAAAATTGCATGCAGCTTGCCCAGTTTGAGTCTATACAGAGAAGCAGTTTGTCTTCAGGTTAGCTCCCAGTACACTATTCTACTTTCTTATTCCCCCACGTATATATTGGGGCAGATTCTCTACCCATAAGCCCCCATCCTTAAAAGCAGGATCCCCATTGGATCCAACTGAGGACCGTGAAATCAGTTTCTTGTAGTTTACTAAGGGACACAGGATTCAGTTATACAGAGACAATTGGGTTATATTGACACCTACGAGAGGATTTGGACACCGACAAATGAAAAAAAAAAAAAAGATTGGACAGCCAGGTGTAACCTTTATCCCACTCCCAGCATGCTTCAGCTTTGTAGAAAATACTAGGAGTAGATCACAAACACAGAGGGATGAGACCTGTGTCTCTTAATTAACTCTTAAGTACCTGAAGTACAGAAATCCTTTTTTCTTTCTCATTCATTAAGTTACACAAAGCCTTAAACCTAAAGATGGCATTAGATAAGACTTGCGCAGTAGTGTGTAGTAAAACATAGAGAACGTGTACAGAGTCAAACCCAAGAAGCACTTATAGACCTAGCAGAGTGTACCTTAACAGGAAAGGGTGGAACCCCAAAGACCATAAGTTTGTGTGATGTTCTGTCTGAGGCACTAAGAAATGGTGGAACATGAAGCTGGTTCCCATCAGTATGGTATATTTAAGCCTGGGAGCAACAAAATCATTCATCAAGGATTTATGAGACTGACCACAGCTGATGAAGTTAAGAGAGATCCCAAGGAGCATATGGACTTAAGCAGGGGACAATGTTCCAGGCTTTCAGTAGCAAGCCCTGACGAGGGACATTGCAGGCCACCTCAGAACTTTAAGTGAATGGTAGCTAGAGAGTACAGATGCATTGGAACTGCCCCCTTCAGGCTTGGGATTGGACATGGTGCACCACTTATTTGAGAACTCAAAGGTCTAGAAAGTACCGCAAGCATAGCCCAAGGTCACATTCCAGACACCCTTCAAAAGTATTGCTGAGGATACACCAATCTGGATAGCTGCATAAAGAGCTCAGCTTAGCAGCATGTAGATGAAGTATTGATAGAAGAAAAACTCATTTTGAAAAAGACAAAATGACTAGTAAAACAATTAAACTTTTCTCAGTAGAGAAAAGATCTCAATCCTCCTAGGACACTAGCAAAATGCTAGTGGGGACAATAGAAAAAAACTAAAGAGGGGCTATACCTGACTGGCCACTGCTTTTTTTTTGGTTGCCAGTGTCCAAATCCTCCTGTAGGCAGCAGTATAAAATAATTGTATCTTAATAACTGAATCCTATTTCCCTAATGAACAACAAATCTAGCATGTGTGTCATCGGTGGGAGAGCCAAAGGATCCAGGAAGAGAAATCCAACTACTGATGATTTTAGAAAAATGGAGAAAGAAGAGCAGTAGGAGTGATGGCTTGGTGGGCACAGAGGGATTACAAAAACTATTGAGTACCCAATATTAATTAAATAGCTACATGTAAATTGTGAAAGAGTGGTTCAGGGAGCATGAGAAATTTTTCCAGGCCTTAACCCCATTGATAATCTTTGGGATGTGCTAAAGAAGACTTTACCCAGTGGTCCGACTCTCCCATCATCACTACAAGATCTTGGTGAAAAATGAATGCAACTCTGGACAGCAATAAATGTTGTGACATTGCATAAGCTTATCAAAACAATGCCATGGCGAATACATGTCATAATCAAAGCTAAAGGCAGTACAACAAAATATTGTGTAGTGACTTTTTTACTTTTGGACTTTGTTTAAGGGGTATCGAAACCCAAGATCTAAAATGTATAATATTTCAGCTTACCAGTCCTTAGATGAGATGGCTTCATTAGTATTCTTTTTTTTCCTGGTGCTTGTTTCCTTTATTTTCACCAGGCGATGCAGCCAGTAACACAATTCCGGTTCTAGGGTGTCAATTCTCACTCACCATACTAAATGTATGGGGTAGCAGTATTGTCACCCTAGGGCAGGACTGCAGAGCAACTCCCCATCCCCTTTTCTCCATAACATAGGAATGGGTTTTGCAGTCTTCATAGGGATCCAGGAACAATGTTAACTGACAGTCAGCACGGGCAGAGAGCACAGAAAGTTATCAGCTCACAAGATCTTGGTAGGACCAATGGGAATTTTTTGTTGCACATACTGAACAGATATGAAACAACAAATAAGAAAAGATCGTTAGGCTTTACATACACTTTAAGGAGTCCTTGAAAATAAAATTTCAGCCATTGCCAATATTGTTTTTATATATTTTTTATCATGTACCAACAAAATATATACAGCTTAATAGTTCAAGCAATGCTTTATACAAAAAAAACAGCAATCAGTTCAGTCTTTTCAATGTTATCAGCATCTTATTACTTAACAAATCTGCACAAGCTCCAGCTCACATTTTGTTGAATGCACACGTTGTTCATGAGTCATATACTGTAATTTCAGTTTTAAAAAGTAATGTTTGAATTGTAGGACTGATGTTACACAGGCTTTATCTGATCCAGATGTCAAATGAAAACCATGTTGATGTTGTTTAATGAATACAAGTCAAAAATAAAAAATGCACAGTGGCAGAACTACTACGACAGCGTCTCTGCAACCACTGTGAGGCTGAAGGGCACGGAATGCTGTGATAGATGCCCTTTCCTTGTACAGACAAGTCCCAGTACCTACTGTCAATGCTGTCTGGCCAGAATCACAATGGTTTGTATTATTACAAATCACTACCACCTCCTCTCTATGTCTGGATGGGCAGTACCGCCCATGCTGCCAGTCTCTAATTACAGAGGTTTGTATCGTTACCAACCGAACCCCATCTGTTCTCTGAGACTTAATGGGCAGTACAATCTATGTTGCCTGTTCAGAACCACAGAGGTTTTGTATTATTAGCAACCAGACCCCACCTCTTCTTTGAGTCTGGATGGGCAATACTATCTTTGCTACCAGTCCTTAATCACGGAGGCTTTGTAAAATTACCAACCACCCACACCTCCTATCTAAATCTGGATGGGCAGTACCATCCATGCTGCCAGTCCCTAATCACAGAAGTTTTATATTATTACCATATGCCCACGTCTCCTTTTTTTAAGTCTTGACGTGCAGTCCATTCTACCAGTGCTTAATTACAAAGGTGTGCATTATTACCAACCAACCCCTACATCTTCTCGCAGTCTAGATAGGCAGTACCATGCTTTCTGCCTGTCCAGAATCACATACATATGTATTATTACAAACCACCCTCACCCCCTCCGCTCCCTAAAGAGTCCATGTAACTTATAACCAGTCAGGAAGGCCCTAACACTTGTAAGGGGCCCTTTAAGGGTTGACATTTGCATGCATCTTCTTAAATTCAACACCATCCTGCCATGAAAGAACTGTGCGTGTGCAGATCAGGGGATGGTCTGCCAAAGGTAACATGGCTGGTTGGTGTTAAGGAACAGTGAGAGACCTAGCTATTTCCCCATCCCATTCACAGACCCCCATCACAGATTATTCAGCTGATAATAAAACCAAGGAAGATTGTAGAATCATATTGTACCATATGTGGTCAGCTATGCACAACCATATCTGCCAGACATTTCATATTTTTTATAGGTATTATTACCTTTAACATAATGTATCCTTTGTTTTAGGATTACTTGACAAAAACTACTGTTTCCCTAATGGAGAGTATCACCCAAAAGCTTAAAACTTTAAAAACTTGGCAAATTGCTAGTATTGCCCCCTCCACCATGGAGTTTCATACTTCTTGGTGCATTCTTCTAAATATAAAATGAATACAATCTCCAGTAAGGAGAGAGGAGCGAATGGACTGAGATTGAAACTCAGATTCAGAGATTCCACCAAAGGAACCAATAACAGAATCCAGAGGGTGATTCAGACATCCATCTACTCAAAGCACAATGACAATATTAATTGAAGTCCCCTTATAAACAGCAAATAACGACTCATTAACAAATGCTGTTTGCACACTCCATATTCGCTGTACAGATTCACTATAACCCGGAAAAAAGTGCACAGTTTGTCATTCTGGAGATATATACAATTTGATTGGTTTGTGGAATCAATGGAATTCGTGGAGTGTCCTGTGGTTTATCCCGGAAGAACGAAATTATAAAATTAGCCTTGGTCAAGTGGTTGGAATGGGTAATTAAAGTGGATTAGAAATGTCAGTGGATCACATTAAAGACGCCCTTTCTTAGCATCACCAATGGCTCCCCAGACATCGAAGACAAACTCGTCCGGGAATGCAAAGTCTCCAAGAGCTTCATCCAAAGCCACCGCAAACTCATCTGGGTTATTCTTGTCCCTTCCGGCTTCCACCATTGTCGCAGCTGTCGACAAAACAAAAATACAGAGATGTGTCAGAACAGGTCATATAGAAAAACAATGTTTTCAGTTGTGGGGTCTATCATTGCAATGCTCCTCTCCGTGGTCATACAAAGTCCACCAACTTGGCAACTTATACATTTTTGTTTTATAGTTCAAGAACCTACCAGATTGGATATAAATTGAATGACAATTGTTGGTCATCTAAAGCTCATCAAAACAGGTTACAATCTGAATGTACACACTACTTTAGAGCTACCAAAACTGTGCAATAGGAGGATCCATCTAAACTACCAAATCGATATGTACCCAGTTGGGCAGAACCATGCGCTACTTAGCTGTTGGTATATCGTAGGGCCTGTGTTGATGGGCTTTGGGCTTGTTTTGATGGCATGAGTGTGAAGTCAGTTTGAGATGCTTCTGAAAACATTCTGAATCCACTGACAGATGCATTTGACCTCCTTCTGGCCCCAGCATTTTACCTGCTTTAAACAAGACTTGTATGGGAATCCAAAACTCGTCCAAAAGAGATTTACAGTCACATTATATTGTGTGTGGTGAGTTTTAAGAGAACTGCACAGAGACAGTACAATTGTATATAGTTAGCAGAGACCTTGAGGTGTAGAATGAGAAGGGGGGGTATGAGAGAAAAAGTAGAGTGGATGGGAAGATGAGTAAAGAATATATTTGCATGCTGTATTTCCTTTGATAATTAGCTAAAAATAAACCAGGATGTTTATTTCTTGCTATAAACAGATCATATAAAAATAGCATTGTACTGAAATGCAGACAGTAAAAGAGTTTGTCGAGATTGGAGAAATGTTCCATTGAAAATATATCATCCAGTGATATTGTAGCCACTAGGTGGTGATGTCCAATAAATACTTGAGTATCCTATGACATGCTCCTGAAGCAAAACATGCAATAATGCTGACGCCATTTGTAGCAATATATGCAATCATATCAGAAGATCATATGTTCATGCCTTTATGCCTTTTTTATTTTTATAACAAGCTCATGCTTATAATTCGAAAACATCTGCCTGTGATATACAATACTGCCACATAAAATTAGTGCTGCGGTATGAAACCAGATGCAGTTCCATGAATATAACATAACGACTTCTGGATAAAATGTGTCATCGGCTCCTTGTGCGCTCTGACCTTTAACAGTACAGCTTTTAGTTTTCGGATGCAGAGTCTTAGTTTTCATGAAGTGTTTGGTCCTGTGGAAGGAAAGAAGCCTATCTTTGACAACCTCCTACTTCAGTGTATTCTGTTGATCAACTAGTCATTGCACACAATCTTATTTACCAGTGAACCCCTTTCTCTGCACAAACTGACTTAAAACTTGTTATCACCTGCCAGAAAATGATTGAGAATGTTCAATATGGGTGTTGCTGCAGAATCACAGTCCAGGACACAGAGTGCTAATAACCTGATATAATTTATAAAATAAGTACACTTTTAGACAAAGTGTACTTCTCTGTACCCCCCCCCCCCCCCTCCCCTGACCTAAACGATCCCACCCTTGCCCTTCACAGATCTAAACTGAGATCCAAGGCCCATGCTCCAGTGTCTGCTGACATCTAGCGCTACAAGACCCTCTCTCCTGACTGGGAGATTACACCATAGAAGTCTATGGGGCTGTTATGTGCAGGTGCGGCCAGCAGAGGGAGCATTGAGGCGCTGGATGTAAACACTAGTGGAACCATGCCCTTCAGATCTTGGTAAGCTCAGATCTGTGGAGCGGGCGGGTGGGGTCTTTTAGTTCAGTGGTGCGAGCAAAAAGGATAGGTGCACTTTGTTTTAAATCTATCCTTTAACTGCTTATTTTTTGCTCTGTGAAGTTCTAGGCTACAAGCGCTACAATCTGACTGTACAATCCTCCTTTAGATTTTTAATATCAGAACTAATCTAGGCAATACATTTGTATACAATTAGACAGGGCCTTGCACTCCATAGTTGTTAGTAGATCCAAATGAGATTGTACAGTCAGCTTGTGACAAGTGTAGTGAGCTTTAGATCTACAATAGGACCTCTGCTGCCCACTAGCTTGCAGAAAGTAAATTACCAGGAACCTTTACTTCTTTGTTGAGCCAAACCGCTGGCAGAATCTTCAGCATCTGACCAGTCTAATGCCTGGTCCCCCTCTGTGTGTCTTGACCTTGCAGGTCACAGTACTGATGTAGGGGCTGGGGGAAGAACCACAGTGCACATCGTGGGACCAGCATCTGATGCACCAATGTTTGATGTTGAAGATTCTTTCAGTCACTTATCTCTTTAACACAATGGTGGGACAGGTGCGTATCAAGCCTGAAGAAGGACTACCACTCCATGTAAGATATAGCTCTTTTACTGCAAATAGCAATCACAGACGCAAGGTTCAAATGCACACTTGTCCTCTTTGTCAAGGCTTCTAGACTTTGGGCAAAGGGGATCTGCATGCCCTTGAAATATGTGTCAGTGATTGATGTTTGCAGTAAAAGAGTTCAATCTTACAAGGAGTGGTGGTCTTTCTTCACACTAAATCTCTAGCAGCGCGACCACTAGCTGTGGACCCTGGAGTCGAGAGGTGTGTGTGAGGAACAGATACATATTTCGCTAGGTGTGAACTGTGGGTGGGAGGTGGTGATGAATGGCAACACAACGCACCTCCTGCACCAGAACGCATAGTAGGTGTGATTGCGCTGTACAGTGAGTTAATGGCACAGGACTGTTCAATTAACGCACTGTACTATACTAGTGTGAACGGGCCCTCAAAAACACTGCCAGACACACACAACCACAGACACAATCTCACACACATATACACACTCCAAAAAAAATGATTTTTTTTTTAAAGATCCATCCAGTCTCCCTACCTTACGAGAACTGGAGTGGATCCTCAGCCTGGGGTCCTGTGTGGGCTGCTGTGTTGTGATGGAGCTCTATCCATACTGTACATGCATTGCTTGTACAGCTCCCTTTCGGGCCCTGTTGAGGTGCCGGGAGACAGAATGTGATGTCACTCCGGTCCAGGCACCTCTGCAGGACAGGCGAGGGAGCTGTAAGCAATGCACGTATAGATGGAGCTCCCTCATGGCCATAGCTCCAGCCCACCGCACCCCACCTCAAGCTGACATTCGGCATGGGGCAGCATATTCTGAATGGCTGCTTGGCCTGATAACTGACAGTGCTGCACTAGGGGGGGGACTGAGGAGCCTCTCACCTAGAAAAGTGGAAGGCACATGGCGACCCACTGAACACGGGGTCGCGACCCACTTTTGGGTCACAACCCACCAGTTGAGAACCATGGGTGTATATTTATTTTCTTTTATGCATATGGAATACAGTATATAAGCCTCAGCATTTGAATAGGGTCCAGTAAGTGCATTCCCTCCGCCCGGAAAGAGTGACGGGTTGTTCAGGCACCAAGCACAGCATTGTAAATTAGTGGATTGAGCATTCATATTTGCCCCATAGCTGAAAGTACAGACTCTTTTAACTGCCTCCGGGCCGGACGTAGTAGAAAAACGGCCGGCCGGGAGCTCTCTAGATCTGAGCGGGCGTCTTTAGACGTCTGCTCAGACACGCCCCCTCGCGCGTGCAGATGGCGCGCACGAGGGTGAAATGGCCGTTATTTAAAAACAGGCAGCGATGCCTGTTACCATACAAGCGATATGCCGGCTGTAGAGCCTGCAGATCGCGTGTATGGGGTGCCGATCGGTGTGTGTGTGTGTGTGTGTCCTCCGCGCCCCCCCGCCGTTGTCCCGCTGATCCCGGGCTCGTGTACCCCTTGGTACACAAGCTCCCTCCGGTCCCCTTTCCTCTGCAAGAATGCGGAAGTGTTGTATAATACATCACTTCCGCATTCTTGTGTCACTCTCCAGCTTCAGAAGCTGCAAAAGAAGCTGATGGAGCCGATCTGTGCTTCATCAGCTTCTTTTTGGGGGTCCTATGTGACATTAGGGGTCTTGGAGACCCCTGATGTCTCCATAAAGAGGACCGGTCACATATTTTGCTATCACATAGGGGAGTTTAATTAGCCCGCGTATGTGATAGCAATAAAGTTTAGTGAAAAAAATTTCAGTTTCCCCCCCCCCCAAAATTTAAAGTTACACATAAAAAAACAAAAAAAAAATTTAAGTCCCCACCCATACATACACGCATGCAAACATGCGTCGGGGGCGCATACGTGCAAAAAAGACGATTGCTCCCATTACGCTGCACATGTTACATATCGCCGCGAACGTCGGAGTGAGAGCAATAAGTCTAAGGCCATCAATCACTGATAACAGTAAACTGATGAGCGGTAATAGCTTTTAAAGTGTCGCCTATGGCCCATTTTGGGTATGGTAGTTTTCTGCAATTTCGCGGGTGCGCGCAATTTTAAAGCTTGACATGTTTGGTGTCTATTTACCCAACGTGACCCGATCTTTTTTATTTTACCAAAAAACTGGGTAATAATAAATGTTTCCTAACATAATGTTAAAAAAAAACTTTTTTTTCTCAAAAGTTTCTGTCATTTTTCCTAATTATAGTAAAAAATAAAACCCCCAGTGGTTATTAAATACCACCAAAAGAAAGCTCTATCTGTCCCCAAAAAATGGTATAAAATGTATTTCAGTACAGCGTTGCATGACGGAATAAACATCAGTCACAGTACTCCAGCGCTGAACACTGAAAAATGGCCTGGCCAGGAAGGGGGTCTAAACACCTGGTCTTGAAGTGGTTAAGGAACTCCACTGAAGCATTAGGGAGGAGGGCAGCACACACTGCTAACCTTCCACAGTGTTCTTTGTAGCATAGCACCATGTTACAGAGATTGAGAGTGATGCCTCACATGTGGATCCCAATACTGACTTTGCAATTTTCAAACCTTCTGGTAGGTCAGCCAGCTTATTTATACCCAAGCTATGGCTCCATTTGTAAGTAAATGATACAATGAAAAGCATAACCAAGATGCAGTCAGAGCACAAATTCCAGAGAAAGGCTAAAGCTTGTGTACCTAGCACGTTAAAGGACACACAGTCCATGTGACAGTACAAGCCTGTGCCTATTTATGTGTGAACCTTTGTGGACTTGGCGACTGCCATTGCACTTTCCATCCAGGGAAACAAAAAGATCCTTTATGAACATCTTTGGTCTCCCAGAGTAAACAAATTAATTCTATTAAAATACAATCTGCTGCCATTACTGCTTAGCACATTCACAAATATCACATTAAACTGAAGACTATTTAGAAAAATATCAAATTATGGGTGGATTATTTACAAGAATCCCATTACATAAGTTAAATTAGGATCACGCGGTTTTCATTAGCTGTCAAACTGTGGTTTTCTTTTTTTTCTAAGTGAATCCAGGAACCTGGAACACGAAGTTCAGACTATAATTTCTTACTGCAGCAATACCGGTTCAATGTCACAGACGCGGCAGTGCTATCACCAACAGATCTCAGGTAGGGCCAGATATAGGCCAGGTGGTCATGCTTAGCTGGCTCAGCTTCCGTCTGCATATAATTAAAAGGTTATTCCTATTATCTACAGTAATGTGCGGTACTGTTTTATTATAGAGGAAAATCAAATTAAAATTGTATTTTGCTGCACTGAATTTAGAAATGTGCAATTTAAGAAATTACTGTTTTATGCGAATGGATTCCCTGCATCCTTCTTCATATCCCTGTTAATAAAAAATAGTACTGTTTACCGTAAAAACAACTTGCTCTATGGGGCTATGGACAGAAACCTGAAGTGCTACCTCTTTTTTTAAACTAGTTTTTATATACAGTAGGTGAATGCAGTCAGCTGAAATTTTATCTCCAGTCCAGGCTTTCTCAACCAAGTTATAATGCTTGTTCCTGTACAAGTCGTCTGAGAATAGCTTGCTTAGTGTAGTTTCACCTTTAGTATCCCCCGTTCCCCTAAGGCAAGTATGCCTACCGATACTTGGTTGCCCTAGGACTTTTACACAATGCTATATTCTCTGGCCAGGTAGTACAAAAGGCTGAGCAAGAGTAGAATGAAGAGTACCTGTGGTTAGGGAGGTGCAGATGTCCATAGAGGATGGCAGAAGTGGTGCCAAAGCTGGGGAGTAACCAGAGTGATGTAGGAAGAGGCTGGCAGCAGCTCGTATGGCATAGTCAGAAATGTGAGACTAAAAATAAATCTGTATTTCTTTATTAAATTTCCATAAGTTCTATCCCGCTCCTAATGTCCATATCCATCTAGAAGTTTGTAAACTTATTTGTTGAAGATGCCCATAGGAAAGACTTCCTCAATGTACTGACACAATGTCACTCAGCCCTGTGAGTATGCATGTGAGATAGGGATCTTAGATTGTATGCTCCTTCGGGGCAGGGACCGTTGTGCAACTATGTAAAGTGCCGCATAAATTGTCGGCGGTATATAAATACCTGTAATAAACAAATAAAATAGTCTTGAGAAATCAAGATTGTATCGCATCAAGCCGCAGAGAAAGAGATGTAAAGCACACTGGGAATCCAGGAAGTTGTTGGAAGTGATGGGCAGATGGAAAGCAGCACTCACTACATAAAAGGGATTTTTTTTTAAGTAAGCTTTGATTGCATTATCAAACACAACTCTAGTATGTATTCCTATTACAATGCTGATGTTATAACAGGAGAGGATGTGCTGGGACTTTACAACTCCTTTAACAAACAGATATTACATAATGCTGTCAATGGTATATTTAACAGACCAAAAGAGAGCAAATAAGAGAAGTTCATTGGTGGGGTTTATATACACTTTAGGTTTTGTATACTTGCTTGCAGTGTGATGGCTTTTTGTATCTATCGTAAAGTGAGAGGCAAAGAATCACCACCAGTATTCACAGTCCTGCAGTCAATGTAAAGCTAAGTGATGGTGTCCCCCTGCCCTGTTGGATTCCGCACAATGCAGAAGAAACAACTGGGGAGTAGTGATTAGGGGGGCTGGCTGCAGACCAAGTTCCCCAAGCCTGTGCAAAACTGTCAATGACAGACATCCCTCCTGGCCCAATCAGTTGCGGTAGAGGCATTCCCCAACCATTTGTGATGAGTAGCTGCGGGGCGGGTATTGCTTCTGCCACAACTGACAGTTTTGAGCGGTGTTGAGCTTGGTTTGCGCCAAGCCCCCGCACATCACTACTTCCCGGTTGTTTCTCCTACATTGTGTGGAATCCACCAGGACACTACTGGGAAGTCAAGTTGTGCAAAATGCTTACTGTGTAACACCAAACAAGCACCTCCAAAAATGGCACTGCGTCATGTAGCATAGGTATGAACGGGCATCATAGAGAATAATTCTTAGATGCTCTTTTTAAAAAAAACTGTTTACCCAGATCAATAGCTCAAGCTCATATTCACAAACAAACAAAAGGTATGGCTCATCCCCCTTCCTCACCATGTCTGCCTGCGCTGTTCTGACAGGACTTTATAGGAGGAATTTATCAAAACAGGAGCAGACAGAATCTGGAGCAGTTGCCCATAGTAATCAATCAGCTTCTCACTTCAGTTTGTTCAGTTAAAGTAGAACTATGAGGTGAGTGATTTACATTCATCCTCATAGTTAGAAACGATGTGTGACATTGAAACTGTCACAGGTCGGCTCTATTGATCGGGAATTAAACGAACACATGCCATTGCTCGCTCACTTCCCGATCATCTCCCTGCAAAGGGATCCACAGGAATTCTCCTCTCCCCTCTCTGATCCTCCAGCGCTGACTGGAGGAACGGACAGGAGGGTGGGCGGGCACAGCTGGTTCTACCTCTTAATAGGCAGAGCCCGCTATCAATCAGCCAGCTGGGTGGATCTCGACAGTATTGTCAGGATCCGTCCCGGCTGCGGCGCTCTCGGTATATAGTGGGCAATAGCCCACTATATGCTGAGCTTTGGGTCACAGGAGGAGGTTAGTATATGTCCTCCCGTGACCCTAAAGAGAACTATAGGATAATAGGACTATAGGATAGTTCTCTTTTAAGATTTGAAAATGAAAGAGAGAAGCCAGGAAACTGCTCCAGATTCTGCCTGCTCCAGTTTTGATGAAGTTCCTATTGTTTTCAATTACAGACAGAATCTTAACAACTTCTGGCTCCACCTACCCGGAGGTGAGTATTTGCGCACTTTCGTTCTGCTTTAAAGGTTTGTTTTTTTAGCAAAATAAATATTTTATATTAATTGGTACATAAAGGCATAAACCAGCAATTTAGAAAGTTATAATAAAATTGATCCAGAACCTTTACTGTTTCCATTTAACTGTACTGTAATAAAATATGAATGTTGTGTCTTGTAGTAAATAGAGCGTAGGGCATTCCAAGTAAAATCCTAAAGCAAGCCAAAATACTTTCCATGTGTGCAAGATGTGATGAATTTTGACAAATATTTTAAAATCATTGTGTTTAGGCCATCTCGACAGCTTACACAACACCGCCTCACAAATACCAACAGGAGAACATAAGGAAATAATTTAACGAGCAATTTCGCTGGCAGCCAGGCCACAGCTTTGGAGTAGAAGGGATTTGGACTCAGGTAGCCTCACGGCAGCCATGTTATTGAAGCCGACCGCTTTAAAAAATCCTAGGTTTATCGGTCTGTGGTTACTTTTTGGGTAAATACTTCAAATAGGTGTAGGGTGAGCCTGTGTTTATTTTCAAGAATCAGCCCAGCGAAAACTTTCCATGAACTCCACTTGACTTTTTGGCTTGAAAAGCTCAAAGTTCAGATTTGATTTGTGAAACAATCCCGAGAGATGTGTTTTGTTAGGCCGAGCGCCAGCTGCAGCCCAGTAAAACCGTCTTCGCCACAGGCCGTGAATTCAAGGCATTTTCAGTGAAAATAAATTGAATTTCCCCAGTCTTCTACTTTCCATTAGGTTTTTACCGTCTCGAAGTACGCCATTTCGGCTCAGAAACCTCAAGATTGTTTGAAAACCGCATTTTAATAATGCATATACAAGCAGAACATTTCCCAGAGCCCCCAGGCAACACAGATCCCCGCTGGGAGGGGATGAGGGTAATACAGAAGGGGGATTATGGCGACCTTTGAATCTTATTATACGAAGATGAAAGGGGACTCACCTAACTCGATGTCTCTTATGCCCATGTAGCTCTCTAGAAGGTCATCCACTTTCTTGATCGCCTTTTCTTCAAAAGCAGTCGGCTACGAAAGGACAAGAACAGAAATGATTTTTAAGAGAACGTAAATGATATTTAAATAACAAGCAACTTATAAATGTCAGAGTTCAAAGACTAGGTTACTGTAAGTCAAGGAATCACCACTGAATTGAAACTTTCCTTCTCCACAAATATAGTGTTTTAAGACAGGAAAGAGAGTTTATACAATTGGTAAGTACTTTCTATTACCCATTTTGTTTCTATATGTCAGTCACAGTCCTGAAAGACAGTAGACCCAGGCTTCTGACCAGACATTTCTCTGCTACAGCAAGGCAACAAAGTTTGGTCACAGCCCTGCCCCCAGCCAGGACAGTGAAGGAGTAGCGAGGAAATAATGAGCTCATTCCTCTACTCAGTCTGTCTCTCCTATCATCAGCAAGTTCCTTCTGAAAGCAACAGGTTCACTTAACACTGCCCTCTCCAGCTACACATACTTTCCTTGGCTCCCTGTTCAACCACCACAGAGCAAAGCCAATTAGGCCTTGGCAATCTCCAAGTCACAAAGGCTGAGGACTCTCTCCATATCCCCAGGTGACAGCACTGCATTCCTGAGTAACTAATCAGCACCGTTGGCACTGTGACATAGATGGAGGCGCAGTCAGAGTCTCGTGGGACTTGAAATTCCAGAGCAGCTGGAATACCAAGGTTGCCTACCCCTGTTATATGACATGCTAGAAGATCTGCATGAACAACAATGGTCATTCCCTTTTCTCTTAAAGCAAGGGAACACGCCACCCACTTTGGAGCAAGCACTACATCCAAATATCGGCTGATGTTTGAATCTACTGTATGTTTCGACCAATGTTTGGAAGGCTCCTCACTGGTCTATCTAAATGTGTATGAATGTTATATGATGGAGGTACCCAACAAACAAAGTTTGGGAAACTGCTATGACTATTTCTCACAATAACGTGCATTTAATACTGGAACACCCCCCCTCCCCAACTGGGGTTCTGTGCTATTGATATTACATTCTGTTAGCAATTTGCCCGCCAAGAGTACTTTCCTGGACGTGTCGAGGTTTATACTGGCACATGCATGCTGCAGCTCACATGTATAGCTGAGAGCTAATGTTCTCCTAGATTGGTCTCACTGTACAGACAGACTGTACTAAAGGATTATCTGTTGTATCTGAACTATTAGAGAAGATTGTTTTTCTTCCACAGGTACTGAACATATTGACCTTGAAACCTGCGCTGTCTCAAATCGAAGAGTTCCATCTCACCTTCACATAAATTGATAGTTAGATGCTCTTTTTATTCTCTTCTCTACAGTGAGGGTGGACTAATCTATATATAATTCAGGAGCCAGTCAGGCTAATCTAGATGTTGAGAATCTTTACGCACATCCACAGATGACAAAAGCAAAAAAAATTTATGGTTGTTTAGGAGCATTGGCAGCGAGCCCCTGGAATTAATGAAGGCTTTTTCTGTACTTACTGTTCTGAAAAGTACGTGATTGGCTTAAATGACTGATATTACGGTGCAGTGGTAGACCCCATGATGTTTTGGCCTACAGAAATTGTGATTTTAAGGCTGGCCATGCACCGCCCATCTGCCCTCTGCCCTGCACCCCCCTGAAATGATGGCAGATAGCACAGGAAGCAATAGCTTCTTTGCTATCTGCTGTTTTGTTTGTTTTTTAGTATTCTGACAGCGCTGCCGTCAGAATAATAATTTAAAAAAACAGCTTAGGAATGAATAGCTAGATTGCTATTGGCTATTTCAATTTGCAATATACAATACCAAGCTGGCTATGGAGAACTTCAGGTCCCCTCTGCTGATTGACAGCAGCAGTGGGCGGGTGCAATAGCTAGTCTGCTATTGGCTATTGCAAAGTGAAATAACCAATAGCAAGCTAGCCATTCATTCCTAAGCTTTTTTTTTTTTATTTCTCTGACTGACTATGGCCGGCGGCCCCGATGTCATTGCAGGGAAAGGTTTACTCTGCTAGATTGAGCAGAGTGAACCTTTCCAGGAGAAAATGTTTCTCTCCCGGGTGGCCGGGAACTGCTATCTAATAGCGGGAGACTCCCAGAGCGTCCGGGAGAGTTGGGATGTCTGGATAATGCCATCAGAGACTTGTACAAGACTGTACGTATAGAAAATCACTATAACAATATTTTTTGCTCAGATTACGCAACAGACTTCAAAATCTGAAAGATGCATGTGTAGGCCAGAAAGCCTCAGCTGACTTCCCGGACGCCAACTGGGGAACTTTAAAAGCATTAGCAAATCAGCACATTCCAACAGTCCTTATTAAAGTGCATGTCAGGGCAAAAAAAAACATATGCAGTACATCTCTCCAACATATGCACATTTCCCTGTGTTTTATCCCTTTGAAGATGCTACAAGTACAGAAAAATACCCACTGATCAACCACTTCATTCTTTATTTCCTGCTGCGGCTGACAACACAGTGCCTTCTCTGAGGTGAAATAGCAAGAAAGGGTGTCAGCCCTGCCCAACTGTCACTAGTAAACTAGAATCCTTCCCCCACCTCATCTCCACAACATAACTAATAAATTGTTTTGTAATCCAAGAAAATAACGGGGGCTGATTATACTCTTTGTGCTAACGCAGGACGAGTGAACAGCTCTGAATTTCAGGGTCAACAGGTAATTTTTTGCACTTATGGAACAAATCTTAGACAGTGCTTCTGAGGCTAGAATTGGCAGACCAAAGGGGGCAGTAAAAGATGTTTAATGTTAGGATATGACACTAATGGGTTCAAAGATTTAAAAGGCCTATTCCAGCCAAAGCTTTTTGTTAATGTAATGTGAGAACATGCATGTATTTAATACCATCTAGGTTATCATTGGGGAACTTCCCAACACTTCCTGCCCCCCTATCACTGGAACAGGAAGTGAGGGAAAACCTTTCCAATGGAAGATGAAGGAAAACCTTGAGGTTTTTCTCACGTGCTTCTCACTCACCTCATAGTTCTAGCCGATCTGTGACAATGAGACTGTCACAGGTCGGCTCAGTAGATCGGGAGGTGAGCGAACACATACCGGCGTTTGCGCACCTCTCGATCCTGTCACGGCTCTCTGCCGTGACAGGGGAGGGGCTGGATTTCCCGCTCCGATCCGCCAGCGCTGACTGGCGGAACGGACGCGGGAGGGGGCGGGTACAGCTGGCTCTGCCTCTAGATAGGCAGAGCCAGCTGTCACTCGCGCAGCTGGGCGGATCTCGACATCGATGTCGGGATCCGCTCCGGCTGCGGCGTCTTAGTATACCACGAGCTGTAGCTCGCGGTATACTGAGCTTAGGGTAACGGGAGGATGCTAGTTTGTGTCCTCCCGTTACCCTAAAGAGAACTATGGGGAAAAGCCCTGACCCCATAGTTCTCCTTTAATGGAAGACGAGCAGCAATAATAGCACCTGTGTAGTCCAGTGTGCAAGGGTTATAACCTGTGGCAGTTCTAAAATGCTCTGTGCCCCCACTGGGGAGATTTCCTCTTACTTTCTGCCCCATTGTCACTCTTAAAATGGAGCTGAACTCAAAAAGTGATCATTTCTATGTTATAGCAAACATCTAGAAATTTTAATTGTGCCTAATCAATATGTAAAAAAATATATATTTTATCTAGAATTTCTCCTGAAAAATAGTAGAGCACTTCCTGATATGCGAGTGTGTCTAGGCACTCCTGGGCCTCCAGCTTACAGCTGCATATCTACAATGCATGATGTAAGGCACCGCTGCCTCTGGCTACTAGTCTTGGGATATATGGAGTAAGATATGGTTATGTCACTACTTGCTACTCACTGCTCTCTACCTAGATGGCTTCCTCCAAATGGAGATACCGCGCAGAACAAGGCATGGTATGTCAGTTATGGAGAAACCATAGACAATAATGGTGACTAGTCATTTGCCCTCGGCCTGCCTCTTTTTGGGGCACAGAGTTCAATTCATCTTTAAAAGACTACAGGTTACCTTTTTATGTAATTTTTCCAAGAATGGCTGGAATAAAACATTAGGTCACTTCCCGGGTGTTAAAAAGTTATGACTTACCACTTCCTCCACAGTAGCTGGTCCTTTAGATCGTAACCGTAATGTCTCCCTTCCAGTGGAAATTTTGCCATCTGTTGTCTTCCCAGCTCTTGACCTTGGCTCAATCATTTCTGGGAAAAAAAAATTCAAATTTCTATTAAACTATAATTTGAACAAACCGTATAATATCCTCAGAGCACCGTCCCAGCTTCAGAGCACTACGTAGTGGGACCAAGGCCGGTGAGCTGGGTAACAAACATTCATTGCTGAAGAGATGACATATCCCTAATGCATCCTGGGTAAATATAAATGCCTCCAAAATGTCCAAATTTTGACAAGATACTTTAAATTTTTCCGAAGAGGCCGAGCATTGAAAATGTAGGCGCCATTTAGAAGATTTTTAACGTAAAGAGGAACTTTACCCTCGTTGTAAAAATTCCACTAAGGCACCTTTAGAACTGTTGGGTAATAACAATTTACAAACAGTTATTTTTAGATACCGTATTTTTCGCTCCTTAAGACGCACTTTTTCCCCACAAAAGGAGGGGGGAAATGTGCCTGCGTTTTATGGAGCGAAACCCGACGCCCGAGACATGCATTTTTAGCCACTACTCATTTAATACGAGTGATCTAATTCGATCACTCGTATTAAAACCGATCAGCGTCGGCGGCGATCAAGATGACCATAGAGCAGACGAAGAACGGACGTTCTTCGTCTGCTCTGTGTGATCACTGAGAGCGTGGCGCTGTAATCACAGCGCCACCTGTCTCAGCGGTCACTAACTGCAGCTTCTGTGACAGAAGCTGTCACAGAAGCTACAATCTGCCAAGTGCTCCATAAAGCACACTGGACCTCCCTGCGTCCTATGGTTCGGTGCGTCTCATGGAACGCAAAAGTCATGGCCTAAATTAAGTGTGTCTTGCATATGGATTGTCCATTGCATTTTCATTACATGTAATATAAATGTTCCTGAGACTCCTGCTACTGCAGCACAAACATGACACAAACAGTAAGACTCCATGACATACCATTTTTGGCAGGAGCTACAAAGCAGAACCACCTAATGGTTTCAAATGTCTCTCGAAAACTCCTCTAATGATGACTCTACCGGTTAGACTTGTATTCTTTTTTTATACCATGGAATGTGCAACTAGAAACTCTTTGGAACCAAAATACTTAAAAGGTGGTGATCTTGACCCTGAAATTCCCAAGCGATATAATAAGCCATTGTTCTATACAACAGAAAGGTCAGTTTTGTGTAGAATCATCTTTTAAATCTCTCCATAACTTGAATGCACTATAAATAGCCTACACTGTTTCCAATTTGAGCACTGCGATGTGATGTCTATGATAACAGCTGATGTTCATTATTTTCGCCTCCTCACATAAAGAAAACAGTGAAAGAGTCAACACATCCCACAAGAAGCTTTTTAAGACCAATGGCCTCGCGCCAGTACCGCCAACCCTCTTTGTAATAAAGGTCCAATTACTGATATATCTATCGCAATTCTATTATCTTATGGTGAAGAGGGAATTGCAGCCTAATCCGAACCTTTGTGACATAACAAGACCTGCCAAACTGAATCAATATGGGAAACTCGAGAAGCCATTGGAAGGAAGCCGACGTATGTATTATTTAAAACCGTATGTACTGCTTGAGGGTCCAGAACCATTACATGGCCAATTCTTTCGAAGGCCTCTACAGAACAGGACTTAAGACGTTTAAGGAAATGGGCAAGGTGCCTTTTCCAGGCTGCTTTAGGCCATATTAAAACCACCCATGGAGGAAAGAATTGTCAATACGCTGCAATGCCAAACATAACTTTCCTGTACCTAATGTATTAACATTCTGGAGGAATTGGTGGTTTTCTTATTGTTGCATCTCACAAAGGTTCTCCTATTGATGTTTTTATTTAAAGGGCAGCTACACTTCTAAGTTAAACCTCACTATTTGGTCACCTTTCTTAACCTCTGCATCAAACTATAGCAATAGACCTCAGATACAGATATTGTCTTCCACCACCACCACCCCTGGGCTACACAGTAGATGGTTCTGCTTACAATTCCGCTGAGGTCATGGGTTCCTCCCCTTGTCCTACTCCTAAAGGTAGTCCTTCCAGCTGGACAGCTTGGTGCTTACCTAATGACAGGTAAGTGCCACCCTGTCCAGATGTATTATCACATAGCTCAAAATTAGACATGTAAACTGCTGAAAAATTCGGTTTGGATATTTGGTTATTTCGGAATTCAGGATTCGGATCCGAAATTCAATTCGGTTCAGGGTTCGGATTTGGATGAAATACGAATTTCCTTAGTTTCAGGTGAGTTTACGAATATTCATTGTGAGTAAAACAAAAAACCATATACAGATATTAATACTAAAGCTGAATCTCCTAGACCAGAATGGCATTCGGATACGAATTTACGAATTTCATTCGGGAGCTCCCGAATGCCATTCGGGTCTGGGAGCCTCAGCTTTAGTAATATATGTATATGGCACCCAGATCCGAATAGCATTCAGGATCTGAATTCCCGAATTGCATTCGGGGGCTCCTGAATGCCATTCAGGTCTGGGAGCCATATGCATATATTACTAAAGTGTGATATATTACCCAGGCGGCCGCTATGGGGCCCGGGCACAGGGGAGCCCGGCCAGGGCATTCCTCTGATGCTGTGTGGGCCGCCTGGGTCGCTATGGTGTTTCGGGGTGCTGGCTGTCACTGACATAGCTCAGCAGCAGCTGTGAGGGAGAACGTTCCCTCTCACAGTCGCTGCGGAGCTGTGTCAGTGACAGCCTGCAGATGCGGCCGGTTACACCGGCGTTTGCAGTAAAGAAGGAGGCAGGGCCCGCCTAACAGCAACCTCGCCTCCTCTCACATCACTGGCCAGCGATCTAAGAGCAGGTGGGGCCAGTGATGTAAGAGGAGGCGGGGCACGTCGATAGAAGGAGGCGGAGCCCGGGGACGGAAGAGGAGATGGGGGCCCGGCGGCGGCGACCACGGAGGTGGACAATGCTGACAGGTAAGAGGCGTGCAGCCCAACTGAGACCTTGCAGAGCCCACTATAGAGACTCTATGGTGGGCTCTGCAAGTGGCATAACTAGCAATTACTGGGCCCCATACAAAATTTTGCTATGGGGCCCTGTGACTTCTAGTTACGCCCTCGCTAGCGGAGCCAAAAAATTCAAAGTGCTCCTTTTTACATATAGCCCCTTCTGTTCCTGAAGTTGCACATGACCCAACTCTGTTGCTCTGTCCACACCTACCGACTGGTTCAGCTTTAAAATGAACAGCGCTAATATTAATGAGATGGGAGGGGTGGAGCAAAGAGCGACTTAGGAACTGTAGTTTAACGCCGTGTGCATGAGTTTGGGCTCATGCACACGGCATTAAATAGCTGTATAGCAGCCGTATAGCATACAATATGGATGATTGACAGGTGGAGTGTATAGCCGCCATCAGTCAGCCTGGGGAAATCAATGGCATGCAAATATATGTGAATCTGAGCAGATACATGCATACAGGGCCATATAAAGGTGGGACCCAATGCAAAAACACACAAAAAAGTGGAGTTCTCCCATAAATATCAGAGTCCTCCCCCTTCACATTAGGAGCCCCCTTTCACATTAGGAGCC
>NW_017306686.1:635996-666887 GCF_000935625.1 Nanorana parkeri | reverse complement strand
TCCAATACATCAAGAGAGCCCTCCTTCACATCAGGAGCCCCTGTTTACACCCTAGACCCCCTTTCATATCAGAGTCCCTGCATGTATCATGTAAATGTATTTTTCTGACAATGCCTAAATCTGCTTTTCTCTCCCAAAGGACAGAGCCATCTCTGCTCCGGCTTCATCCAGGGTCACCATCTACTTTCTGGACTGAAATCCCAGCTCAGGGATGGAATAATTAAGTAGAACCTAATATCTGTACAATTTTTTGGCTGTGTTCACAAATGTCTGACACAGATCAGCTCCTGTTGCAGGGTCTCACCTTGTGACTTGCTACAAAGTTACAACGTACAGTCTGATCACAGCGGAGTGGAGACTGAGGAAATCTTTCCAACTGCCTGCAACAGAGTGAATACATCATCTTAGGCTAGGCAGAGTCACCGGACTGGAGCTCAAGGACGTTTTTTTTTTAGAAGGTGCGGGTTTTTAAAAAATTACACTATTGCCGTATGTTATGAAATGCAAGTTACTGGATGGTCTGCATTCTGCTGAAAGGAGTCCCTTTTTCCCAATCCCAGAAATATGACTGCAGGTTGAAAAGTCTTATCTCTAGTGCAGCCAGCATAGGGGAAATCACAACAGTCCACGCATCATTGTGCAAATCTTTTGGCAGGAAAAAACGTTCCTTTAATGTATTTCGAGTCCAATGGTGTCATTAGCCGTTTGGCTGCATTTAAATATGTCGGCAGAAGTCTATTGTAAGCCCCACCACCTCTTGTTGCCTCATCGCCCCTCTATTCCTCCACCAGAGACAAGCGGCTTCATTGTTCAGCCATTGTATTGGCTTTGGGCGATGATCCCCGTACATGAAAATGGATGACTCCTATTCAGCACAATGATAAGCTCATGCGGGACTTCCCGTCACCTCGTCAATGGAAGCGCTTCACAAGATTACAAGTGTGATGGCAGCTGTTCTGTCATTTCCCAGAAAGACCTCGGTGCTGCCACAAGTGTCCATCATGTTTCTCATTTTCCTGGATAGCAGCAAATATTGATATGCCAGCATCTGCTGCGCTGGCAGTTACAATGTACACTGAGTGGCCAGATTATTATGACCACACCATCAGTACTTCGTTGGGCCGCCTCGTGACTCCACGAGATGATGAAAGGTGATGCGAGGAATCTGACACGGCACTGTTGCCCTTCTGTTGTCTTGTACCAGTCTTGCCCCTCTCCATTCTGCCCTAACATTGACTAGTCGCTGACGGCCACAATTCGCACGTTCAGACCCAGATTTTCGGCTGACAGTCCGGTCTTTAAACACTTTAACAACAGCTGCTCTTGAACATTTAACGAATTCTGCTGTTTTGCTGATACTCGCTCCATGGCTCCGAGCGCCAACAATCATCTCACGTTCAAAGGCTGTTAAATCGCGTTGTTTCCCCGTATCTTCAGAAAAAAATCACTTCTCTGTCGTGGTAAACAACCTGCTTCCCTATTTATAATGGTGTGGCCCTCTAGCAACTTCAGCGCCAAATTATAGCTAATTTGCCTACAAACATCAGGTGGTCATAATAAACTGGCCCTCAGTGTATACTGTCACAGGTATTACTCAGAGCCAAGAGCCCAAAACATGTTGCATGCCAACGATGGTCAGTTTATTCCAGTTATTATGGCCACTGAGCTTATTTTCAAAGGAAACCTGTCATGAGAGAATATGAAAGATGCTGCAGCTGACCCATTCTACATGAAACATGCTCATTTACTGGCTGTCCTGACGACCGAGCAACCTCAGTATTAACCTGAGATGGTTGCCTCAGGTGGCGTCTCACTGGGTCACGTGGGGCCTTTCTGGCCAGAGCGTCCCAGGTAGCTAAGAGCTCTTAACAGCCTGTGACGCTTTGGGTGGCGTCCAGCCCAGCTCAATGACGTCACTGGTTGCCAGGAGCTGAGCAGGATAGGCTGGCGTCCCATCCAGCTCCTGGCAACCAGTAACGTCAGTGAACTGGGTGAAACGCCAGATAGAGCTGGACCCAGAGGCAGGGGCATCCCAAGGCCGGGTGTCACCCGGAGCGGGTACCAGGTGACACCCCGCTGTGCACATCATTGCGCATGTGCGGCCATCTTGGTGATACCTACCAGTGGCTATATTGGTGATGGATGGCGGCAGAGGGAGGAGGGGGCATTCACCCGGTGGGATAAGGTATTCCGCCGGTTCCCCTCCTCTCTCCTGCAATTGAGTGCCCGACTTTTCAGAGGGGGTGACACCAAAATGACTGTCAGTCATTTTGGTGTCACTCCTCCAATGGTGTCATCCGGGTGTGGGCTGCACCCCCCTAGTGACACCACTGGCCAGAGGTAGCACCAGCACCCAACCTTCCATGTGGCCATATAAGGTCATTGACATCACAGAATCCCGCCCCTTTGCTTACATGCATCTGTGGACAGGAACTCCCCGGCCACAGCCACTTGGGCGCCAGAGGAAGGAGATTCTTTCCCTGTTCGGAGGAGCTCAGATTCGAGCCGGGTTTGATCCAAACCTGAGATCATCCACAATTGTGAGCTCCCGTGGCTCACAGGATCTTCAGTGAATAGATCTGTGTACTCTGTACAACTCTATGAAATTTGTTGGCGCCATATAAATACTAGAAATACATAATAAGTATTAAGTTGTAAAGAATTGGCGCCAATTAAACGTAACAATTACGCACTGCTACGCTAACGCTGTTACAGAACTGTCATTGTAAAAAAAAGTAGAAGTTGCACACACATTAGCAGGGAAAAGAAACTGTGCTGCCTGCATCTGCTTAGCAAATGCCAACACTGATCTAATTAAACCGGTCTCATCCGCAGCAAATAAAAAATGTACAACATTAGCGTACCAGTAGAATGTTACATTGTTCCCTTGTTACTAAACTCTATTTATCAAAACATGCCCTTTCTGTTACTTGTTTAGTTTCTAAACCAGACAAATCCCCTCTATTAAATGCAAAATCACAGGCTAATTGGCAGGTAAATGTTGTACTACGGTGCACCGGGAGACGCTGCGCAACGATCGGATTTAATATAGGCTTACAGCGCCACCTACAGGAGGAGAGATAATATGCATCAGAGTATTCTATCTCATATACCACTAAAGTCTAAAGTCGTTTTGGATAGAGTGAGGGGGGATTAGAAGACCTGTCAGGTTTTTATTGCTGTCTGTGTCCCCCTCTCTAATTGTCCTGCTGACCGTTATCACAGAGGGTGAAAGAAAATCCCAAATTTTGAGTTCTGTTTGGAACAGGAATATAGATGTATGCTGGTGCACTGATCCCTTCTAGCTCGTGGGGGGATCTCCTGGTAATATCTCCCAGGATTTCCCAGCATTGCTTTCAACACTGTGGCCATTGTAAAGCCAGGAAACAAAGGTCTGCTGCATTCTTTATAATGCACAAAAATGAGAAGTAGAGAGTAAGACTTCCCCATAATGAGTGCAGCAGTTGGGAGAAATGGGAATTTTTTAGACCTCATACACAAGTAAGACCACTAGGCCATATAATATAAATTACTAGCCTGGGATACACAGCTGCTGTGTACAGCCACCCATAGAAATGAATGGCTGTAGATGGCTGTACACGGGTTTACACTGCTACTGCGCATGCCTTAAACCATATGTTCCGGGACGCAAATTGAGTCTGGGATTGTATGCCCTCAGGCATGCGTGGTTTTACACAAATAGCTGCATAAACCCATTACAGCTGTCTACAGCTATTTATTAGTATGGGCAGCTGTACACGGCAGCTGTGTATCCTGGGTGAAAATACCCCGGCAAATTACATAATACGGCCCATGTACATGAGGCTTTATGGGTATTACAGTATGTGTCGCAATAACAATCAGCCTTAAACTCACCTCACCTCATAGTTCTCACTCACCTCATAGTTCTCACTCACCTCATAGTTCTCACTCACCTCATAGTTCTCACTCACCTCATAGTTCTAGCCGACCTGTGACAATGAGACTGTCACAGGTCGGCTCAGTAGATCGGGAGGTGAGCGAACATGACGGGCGGAACGGACGGGGGAGGGGGCGGGTACAGCTGGCTCTGCCTCTAGATAGGCAGAGCCAGCTGTCACTCACGGAGCTGGGCGGATCTCGACATCGATGTCGGGATCCGCTCCGGCTGCGGCGTCTCAGTATACCACGAGCTGTAGCTCACGGTATACTGAGCTTAGGGTAACGGGAGGACGCTAGTTTGTGTCCTCCCCTTACCCTAAGGAGAACTATGGGGAAAAGCCCTGACCCCATAGTTCTCCTTTAAGCTTTCTCTGTCTGCTGATCTTAACACAGCACTGCAGCTCCGGTCTTCGCTGTGCGCACCTAGTACCCTAATCAAGAAGAGTTAAATTGAATGCTGGGAATTCAGCCTTTGCCTGATCAATAGTTTTGTTCATGCTCTAAATGGAGGTCTTTCTGTTTCTGTTTTATCTGACGGCCCATGTCTCAAGGTGCTCATACAATGTTTGAATTCACACAGTGTGTGGGGCTGTCGGCTCTCTTTCGACCGGCATCCCTCGGTCAGCTGATTGAAGGAGCCGGCTGGAGAATTTTTGAACGGTCAGAGCAGGCAGCCAATGAGCCAATTAACTGCCCGCTCTGATCGGGTATTCTGACTGGTGCCGTCGGCACCTACCAGACTACAATGTAAACAGTCGGATTCTTGATCGACACGCTGTTTGTGTTGATAGAGGAATCGGGCCTATTTTTTCGGTTAAACGAAAAAAATAGGTAGGTGTATGGCCAGCCTTAGATTTCGTAGTGAACTGTTTATACTCAGCTTGTCTCTGCTTAACTTGTTACATCTGATATTGGCCGTATGTGCTCTGTCTGCCTAACTGGACTCTGCCTGTGCCTGACCTGGTCATCAGTCTGCTGACTAGTACTAGTTTAGTAAGCATGATGCTTTCTTGACACACCGAGTAAGCAGCATATGGTCTTACCTAGGAACACCCCATAATCAAACAACAGCAAAAAAAAAATGAAAGTTGGGCCATTCTGCTTCTAGGCAGAGTCATGGCACAAGTATATGTCAGGACATGCAGCCAATCAGAAATGAGCAAAAGAACAGGCATCAGTCAGACAGATGAGATCCAAAAGACAAGGCAATGTTGGAAAAGAGACAACCAGGAAATGTATGGGATCAAAACGCTATAGGACTTACCCCCGTGACACACTGCATGCAAAGCCGTGCAGAGCAAAGTAAAGCTGTCAGGCACGGAGGTTCGCATGCAGTGTGTGAGCTGAGCGCGGCCAGATGAAAGACTGCATCTTCAGCCAATTGGCTCGCACGTAACCGAATGGACTTCGCATCATGACTAGGGTTGCCACTTGTCCAGGATTCACCCGGACAGTCAAGGTTTTGAATGTTGTGTCCGGGTTTCATGGCAGCTGAAACCCAGACAGAAGATGTCAGGCAGACAGGAGCAACCTAAATTAAGATAGAGGCTACTGGCCCCCCACTGAAAATTGCCTTAAATGTGAAATTTACATATGAATGGGTGGCGCAATTTACATATGAATAAGCAGCGACTCTTTCTCCTAAAAAAAATTCCGTGCATCGCTAGAGTGTTCGGGTTTCGATGGAAGAAAATGTGGCAACCCTAATTGTGACGCACTGGTTTATTTTTCATCTTGGCACGCTCAGCTATGTGAGCTCTTGCAAGCTGACGTGCCGGAGTGAAAATGACATGACACACTGCACGTGAAGTTCCGTGCACCACCGCTCCGCGCTGCTTCTCTTGCAGTGTGTCACAGCCTTAAACGAAAAGTCTTTGCTTGCAGTATGTCTTTGCTGTGTTGTCTACTTCAACCACTAGATGGCATGGACACACCTAAACAGCAGAGGGCCGTTGGTTGAAGAGCAAATAACAGTTCCTAACAGAACTTGCATCCCAAGATCTCTCCACCCAGGAAATCTAAGAAGCTGATGAGTTATTCACACTACAAGACATTTGACCCTTCTGAAAATTAAGTTCTTCGAGGAGCTTTACCTTTCATAAGTTTGGTCATTTTAGACCGTCACTTGTTTGCCTCAGAAATGCTTTTCTCTCCATACAAGTCAACGGAATGAAAACAGCTCAGAAGGAACTCTGAAGTATCTTAAAATGCAATCTTAAATGTTATCTTTGCCCACACAAGGCCTTTTGTTGGTCCTATTGCCATTATGATATCTCAGAAGGAGGGAGGTGATTGGAGATCTGTAGAGACAGATACACACAAGCACCCAGACTGTGCACTGCCCACCAATCTCTCTACACCCCCCCCCCCCCCTCCTCCTGAACCTCCCACCTGAAACTTTAGTGCATTCCATTAGTGGTAATGATTGAACCACTATCTAAGGCCATGCTCACAACAACACTACTGTCCCATGCAAGCAAAATTTTAGCCCCTCCAACGGAGGGGAAAGTTTACTGTTCCAGAGTAGCCTAGTAGAGAACCTGAAATAAATATGCAACATGGCTTGTCAGATGTTTGCTATTGTACATGTGTGCAGTCCAGGCACCTTTAGGTTCACCTACATGCTAAAACAGCCTTTCTCAACCAGGGTGCCGTACCACACTGGTATGCTTCCTGACCTCCTCAAACGTTTGTGGTAGTGGCACTGTGATGTGAAAGGGAAACGATGAATGATGTGAAGGGGGATTTTCAAAGGGGAACTCTGATGTGAAAGGGGGGCTACTGATGCCAAGGGTGACTCTGATGTGAGCTGAGGAAATCTTGATTTAAAGGAAGGACTTCAATGTGAAGGGGAAACCCACTTTTTTGTGGTTTTTGCATGGGGTCCCCCTTATAGAGACAGCCAGCAAGGAGAGACAGCCAGGGGGGAAAGCAGGGAGAGACAGCCAGGAGAGAGAGCGAGGATAGACAGTCAGGGAAGAGAGTGAGGAGAGACAGCCAGGGGAGAGGATGAGCAGAGACAGCCAGGTGAGAGCAAGAAGAAACAGCCAGGGGAAAGTCAGACAGCCAGGGGAGAAAGCGAGGACAGACAGTGAGGGGAGAAAGCAAGGAAAAGTTGTACCAGCTCCTCTCCTGGACTGAAATGGCTTCCTCTGATTTCACTGCACATTGTGATCGTCTCACAATGTGCATTAGAAGCTGCAGGATGTCAGATAGAGCCCACCTCTTATCCTGGCCGGAGGACGTCCAGCATCAGCTAGCGATTTTCTCCCCTGCCTGACTGTCTCTGGTCTGCCCCTTTCACTCATTGGATTCCAGTTCTTCTAATCATGGAGGCTCAGCATCACATGTGGGTGTTTCCTAGGGCATTACGCATGGAAATGCAGTTTTTCTGGGAATGCCCAATCCTCCAAACTGATATCTACCCATCAAGGCATTTTGATATTTGCATAACTGTTCCCAAGGGCCAGCCAACTGCTTGCATCAGGGCTGAGGGCTATTGAGAGGAGGACTGAGGCAAGGTGAAGTGATGTTTTCAGGAAGCCATGTAAAGCACCCTGCTGGCCCCTCCCACCAGCCATGAGCTGCCTGCATTACATAGAGAAGCACAGAGACCCATTGATGACATCACTGGGAATAAAATAAAGTATATAATGAAAAATGTAAACATGTCATTAGCATGTTGAGGGAGGGGGTGGGGGAGGAACCTGAGAAGGAAAATAATAAGCAGAATAGGCCTTAGCTTTAAATAAGAGTTCAGTTTCACTTTAACAGTCGCACGGCTGCTACACGATTGGAATGAAGCGACGGGACATTCTCCTCGTGCTGTTTTTGTGAACTTTGATCTTTTGTGTTTTCCTTCCCCCACAATGGAGAACCTGACTCCATCTCCACTTATCAGGCCTACACTCGGCAGTATCTTCTCTATCCATTCCCCGTCTCATCTTTCCGCCTGTATCGTTTTACCAGTGACTCTGCTCACTAAATGTATGCCGCTTTCCTCGCACATTCGCCAGAGACCAGAGAGATGACAATGTAGAGGTCACTGGGTGAGCCACTGACTACAACAGATGAGGTCAGGCCTGCTGCTCGCCAACTGGTGTGGGACTACAAGCCTCAGCATTGCAATCAATGGGTAGATGCAGGGCCGTAACTGCAGATCACCAGACCCCATAGCAAAAATGTTATTGGGCCCCCCTCCCCCTCCGATGACCTCTCTCTGAGCTGTGACTATCAATGACATGGTCCCAAAGACTCCTCTTGTGCATCTGAAGTCGTCTGTACACTGCAGACTTTACAGGGGATTAGAGTTGTCGTCAACTGCACTCCAACCCTTAATGATACAGTACTGTGTTATCTTCACATTTGCCTCAACAACCTAATGGGGCCCCCTTCCACCCCCAGGCCCAATAGCAGCCACCTGGGCTGCTATTGATATAGTTACTCCACTGGGCTTGTTCACATGAGTGCTCCATGGACAGTCCAAGGACAACTAGTACACAGGCGGATCGGCTCATTGAATTGAAATACTTTGCATCACAGACCCAGAGAAACTAAGGTGGGTCGGAGGGTAGTGGACACTTCTATTCTATATACGTATAGTGAGCCCCTGTCTCTGAAAGTAAAACCAATGAAAAAGCATGACAACCAGGCAACCAGCTTTTTTAAAAGGAAAGATCAGCAATGGCAGGCTCCATTTGCTAAGAGTACAGGTCCTCTTATGCATATTAGCGCCCTTTGAAGGTGCACGTCAATATGCATTCAAACCGTGCATTAACCGTGACAAGACATGCATTATAAATGTATAGATCTGAGTTTAATTGGGTTTGGCTCCAGCTGCCCTAGACCTGACACTACATGCTGAGACTTTTAGTTGACAATGACCAGATATTTGAAGACTCACAAGCATTAAAGGGTATCTATGGTCAAAAAATAAAAATAAATACAGTATGTATTTCTATATTGAATTTCCATAAGTTCTCTCCCTCTCCTAACAACCATATCCATCTAAAAGTTTGTAAACTTGCTTATTGAAGATGCCCATAGGATGGACTTCCTCGAAGCACTGACACCATTTCACTCAGCCTGGTGAATATTCACTTCTCACAGAGCCTGCCGTCTGAACTACAACTCAACTCCTGAACAATGTAACATTATTGCTAGCTGGGAGCAATGCATGATGGGATATGGAGTCTTGAGAAATTGAGATTGCATCACATCAAGCACCTGGGAATAAGGTGAGATGAAAAATGTGTACACTACCATTGGCTGGCACAAGGACATTATCTGCTTATAAATCAAACTTACCAAAAGCTTTTAAAGGTTCTATAAGCTTTAAGGTGAACGACAGTCCCTTTTCCAGCTCTTTTAACATCTTGGCAACTTCGTAATGGCGTGACCCCACAATATTCTTCCCGTTTATAGATTCTATGTGGTCCCCGACGCTGATAATTTTCACATTGTCAATGACACTGCCTTCTTTAATTCGCTGCAAGACAAGAAATACAATATATAAGATCACATGACATATTTTTGGAGATACATTTTGGGAGAGCAATGAAAGGGGTGGGGCTTCTACAACCTTGGTGGGATATGACAGGTTTTAAGGTATATTTATAGGTCATTCAGATTCGAATTTGATTGCACATTGAATATTTGTCATTTCCTGCAGTCGCCAACGCTTGTGGCTTTGCTGACCTGTTTAAAGAAGAACTCCAGGACTTCCAGAAATTAACTCCTGCAGTGGGGCTAACTCGGCATTGCAAGGGTTTTCAGCTCATTTTGGTCTAGGGGTGCAAAAAAAGAACATATACTTAGCCCCATCTGATCTCTGGTGTTCTAAGCCCCCGCTACATCCCCGCTGACGCCATCCCACCTATGCAAGGTCCATTCACTTGCATTAGACTGAGTACGCCAAGGGACAGAGAGGAGGGGGAGAGAGGCGAGCAGTCAGGATCGAAGATCAGGTGAGTATTTCTTCTGTGTTGTTTCCTAGACTAAAACAAGCCGCTAACCTTTGCAGTGTGGGGGTAGCCCCACTGCAAGGGTTAACTTTTGAAAATCCTGGAGATCTGCTTTAAAGATACATGCTCCAGGGCTGGAAGCAAGATAGGTGGAAGTTTAGATTTTTCACTGGTTGCGTGCTTGTTGCCAACCCTGCAGCCATCAAGCCAACCTGTAGTAAGGTAGTATTTCAGGCTGTAATTGCCAAATTGTTATTCTGAAACTATTAGTTATTTTCTTGTCATGCTTAACCAGTGGCCTCAGTACACAAAGCAAAAGTTCAGTCTTTTTTTAAAAGTCACGGCACAATTCCTTGCCAAGACACATTAAGTCCCGTGTGCATGCATGGGAGTTACGTCAGCCGGGCCCGGCCATTCGAGTGGCTGAAGACTCCAAACCAGGAAGGTTTGGAGGACTCCATGGGAATGACAGCACGTGAGGAAAGTGCCATCAATGCAGCACTGGAGGGGATTGCTTCAGCAGGTAAGACTGCCAATACTAATATCCTATACCCATTCTAGGTAAAGCATCTAGAATTTTATGGCTAAAAGCTCCTGGGGGGTCTTTTTTTTTATTTAAAGTGACATTAAAGTCTTGTTTTTTTCCTTGATATGCAGTAGATATAGGCAAAACATTAAAAAAAAATAAAAAAAGTTACCAAAGAGGTAAAAACTTACATCTGTCTCTGCCGCTCGCTCCTGGCTGGAGAATCCAGGTTCTCGAGCGGCCGTGCAGGAGGATGTGTTTGAGCGCATGCGCAGAGAACATCACCGGCGGGGAGAGGAGGAGAGATTACTGTAAATCAATGTACGCAGCCGTGAGTATGCACGCTGGACAGACTTCGTGGGACAGGAAGAGACAGGAGTCAGCGCTGGATCAGAGACCGGCACCAGCGTTGGAGGGACTGCTGAAAACTACTGGAAGGAAGGAGATGATCGGATCACGAGGGATCACTTAAGGTAAATTTTTAAAGGATCATTAAACCATCTTTACTGTCACTTTAAGTAGATTTTCCTTTTGCTTTAATTTACTGACTAACGTTTCTGCTGGCAGACCTTGTCAAAGTCAAAATATTGAAGCCAAATATAGCCAGGCAACTAGGAATACTAGAAGCAGGTCAGTGATAGCAGTCCCAGCCTCTCCCAGTCGGAGTGCTGCTGTGCATGGGATGACAGGAAGCTGATAGCCAGATAGACTAAGGTACTTATGTTCGCTGCATGTAAAAAATAAATTTACTTATTTTAAAGGAAAACACAATTACATGAAATTGTGTATAAAATATCTCCCTGGAGAACAGCTTCAATACATGTGAAGGAAGCTTGCGCAGATGGCTAGGAAATTATTTTAGGGCCCGTGAGAAATGTGAAGTGCGAAAAACGCAGGTCTCTCTGAATAATCTTAGCAGGGATTCCTAGCACTTATTTCACCATGGTATTTATAGAGTGTGAACCAAAACTGCGTCACTGTAAGGGCAGAAAATCATCTGTGTTATTAAAACTGTATATGATGATGATCATTATCTCTGAGCATCCCAAAGGGCGTCATTCAAAGGAAATTTGCAATGGAATAAATACAAAGGGACAATTTTCATTGTTGCAGTTAGAAAACCGCAACAGTGAAAATGGGCCCTACGTACTTATTTCAGTGCAAATTTACTTTGGATAAAGGGTCTCTGAGCACAGAAACCACAAGGACAAGTCTGCATCATTGTACCCAATACAATTTATGTGTTTCTATAGGTTAGAGTTCAGTTAAATGCAACCTGGAGCTTTTTACATGAGATGATCAGAAGCACGTACTTTGAGGTTTTCCTTGGCCCAGAAGATGGAATATATGCAAATTGTAAACACAACAGTTCAAACTGAGCACATGGTGAAAAGATGACACACAAGAAAAATGGCAGCTTACCGTAGATGTAACCCAATCACTAAAATTTCATATAAGATTTAAGTCATTTTAAAATTTGTTTCCTGTCATTTTAAAGGATAATTCATGTGCACTTATCCCTTCTGCCCTCTTACCTAACCCAACACTCCCTAAAAAGATGCATACTTACCAGGATTCAATGGCTGTTGTTCCCTTGTTTGTTTACAGCCAGTGCAGCAAGTCTTCAATGTCCTGGCTGTGCATGCACATTACAGCTCTTTACACTTCTATGGGACCATCTCCGAGTGTCTCCGGCCTTGGAACATAGCCCGATAGAAGTCTATGTAATAGCTGATGATCATTCCCACTATGGTTTTATTTGAATGTTTCTTTCCTTTTGTTTAAGGCCATCTCCATTAAATTAAGACTATGGTCCTATTAAAGAAAATTGCTGCAGCATGTAATCTTAAAGGAGAACAATGGGGTAAGTGTTTTTTCCCAAAGTTCTCCTCAGGGTCACGGGAGGACATAAACTAGCGTCCTCCCGTGACCCAAAGCTCAATATAACCGCAAGCTATAGCTCGCTGTATACTGAGACCGCCGCAGCCGGGACGGATCCCGACATTACTGTCGAGATCCACACAGCTGCGTGATTGACAGCTGGCTTGGCTCTGCCTATCTGGAGTCAGAGCCAGCTGTACCCGCCCTTTCCCCTGTTCGTTCCTCCAGTCAGCGATGGAGGATCGGAGACGGGGGGGGGGAATCCCTACAGGGAGCCGTGAGCGTCAGTCACCGCTCTCTGCAGGGAGATGATCGAGAAGTAAGCGAGCGACCGTATGTGTTCGCTCCCTTTCCGATCTATTGAGCCGACCTGTGACATTGCCACACGTCGGCTCGAACTATGAGGTTGAGTGAAAATCACTCCCCTCATAGTTCTCCTTTAAGTACATCTGTAGCTATAGTGTTCCCTTAGTGCCCCTGCAAAGTCCCACAAATACTTGTTGATCCTGCCCGTGAAATCTGCCTAATGCAGCTTCCTGTGATGGGGTGGTAACAATGCTGCACTGCTCTTGAATTCAGAGCAGAGTTGCCCCTCTCGTGTAAGCTTTGCTATCTTGCACTACATTAGGAAGAAAAATATATTGCAGGGGGCATAGCACCCAGCATTGTCACTGCTGATTCCCAAGCTTTTAACTTGCCAATCAGCCCCTGGTCATACTTTGCCCGCCCTCGGCTTTCTGGAATGACAGCATTGCCTTTGCTGCTGAAACACTCCCACTGTGAGCTGCAGTGTCTGGGAATCGGAGCGTGTGAGACACAAATTAAGCAGCATTTAGCTCAGAAGAAAGTTTTTCTTTCTTTTATGAGGCTTGTGCATCACATAGTACCTGGATGTGGGACTTGCTTAGACTCTTATACAGGAGCTTTTAGATGTACTTTAAGCTGAACGAACAGATCATTGATTGACGATATTAAAATGTTTCTGCGGTTGAAAGGAATCACTTGGAGGAAGTGATAGGGGGAAATTGTGCTGAACAGTCTGTTAACACCCACCTAGCTGGCGCTGACAGATGTGTCACGGGAGCTGAATAGCAAAGCAGGGCATGGACTCGCTTGTGGAAAGACAGGTCCTGGCTTCCTTTGTTAATGCGGATTTATTATCCCTGAGATCCTGTTAATGTTTCTATAATTTATTAATGACGTTGTAGTACAACAATCTTTCACAGCTGCAAACATATGTAACTACAATATATAGCACTCCCATGCTGACAGTGTGAATATGCACTAGAGTATGATGTGTCATACATCTATCTTAAAGTGACCTGTACTTTGCCCATTTGAGGTAAAGCAACAGTTTCTCCTTATAGGAGACTCTTAGCAGTGCTCCTCCACTGCCCCAATCAGTTGTGGCAGATACAGAATTGAAGCTTTTGGATCTTGGCTCATCTCCTGCACTGAAGCCCATCTTCCAAGCTACAGGACTGCTACCAAACGATCTAAGGATACTTTTCACATAAGGCTAATAGCAGGTGTTCAGTAAGAATTTCGGAAGCATTTCATAGACTTCCTAAATCCTATGCTTAGTCTTGAAAATGTCTTGCAAAGATAAGTGATTTGGCTACATAACTCCTGTTCTTTAGATGAACTGTCCTACTTTCCTTCTTAGTTGTCTTTTTGGTCTGCTGTATAGACTGGTAATACAAATGTTTTATTAGCTCAGCCTTTCCCAACCAGGGTTCATGAAGCCCTGGGCTTCCTTCAGAGGTTGCCTTCAGTAGAGAACAGTGTCAGGTTGATCTCCTGTCTACTCTGACCACCAATGTTGGGAATCTCTTCTACAATGACTACCAATGTAATTATTCCCATCTAGAGTTACCACCAATGTAAGGTATCTCATATACAATGACCACTAAAATAATGGATCCCTTCTATAGTGACCAACAATGTAAAAGGGCACTTGTAAAGTGACCAACAATGCAAGGGACCTCTTCTACAGAGACAACCAATGTAAGGGGTCTCATCTACATTGATTACCAATCCCTTCTACAGTGACCAACAATGTAAAGGGGTCACTTCTACGGTGACCAACAATGTAAGGAATCTCATCTACAATGACCACAAATGTAATGGATCCCGTCTACAGTGACCAACAATGTAAAGGGGTCACTTCTAAAGTGACCAACAATGTATGGGATCTCATCTAAAATGACCACACGTGTATTGGATCCCATCTACAGTGACCACCAATGTAAGGGATCTCTTCTACAATGACCACCAATGTAATGTATTCCTTCTACAGTTACCACCAATGTAAGGGATCTCATCTACAATGACCACCAATTTAATGGAACCCTTCTACAGTGGCCAACAATGTAAGGGATCTCATCTACAAAGACCAATCTATCTGTGTTTCTTTTCTGGCTATTTTTATTATTTGGTTCATTTCGTAATTATTAAGTACCCCCCATGTGTATGCTTTTATTTAAAAGTCTTTACAACCTACTGATCACACTAATGTACTTTGAGCTGTTGGCTTAATAATTTTAGTTTACCTAATACCTAAAAACTATTTCAAGGGGTTCGTTCATTGTTAAAAAGATTGAGAAAGGCTGATTTATGTATTCAAAAGTGTTTTAGTGCACTAGAACATTCATCGAACCTCTAAATTATTCAATTTTTATTTTGAAAAGCCAGTATAAAGGAAATGTAGGGTTAATAAAAAGTACTTGTGGGTTAACCAATCTTTTTTGTGCGTATAAATTCTTCATGGCAAAGTGTGTCCCCTCACAGTCCTGACCGGAAAGAAACCCAAAAGCAAGGTGGGTGCAGCAGTGACAGCAGATGCCTCCGCAAACCATATGTAAATACAATAGAAAGTCACTCGCACACCAAATCGATACCAAGTCAATCTCTTTATTGTCACAAAGCTTTGAGATGTAACACTACCATAGTCAATAAAGAGATTGACTTGGGATCAATTTTGAGTGCAAGTGACTTTCGATTAAATTTCCATAAATTCTTCATGGGCCACGTAACTGGGAGCATAGAGAGATGTGTCCATTGCCTACATATTTTGTGCTGTAATATCATGCTCCTTCTCATCTCAGAAATGGCGGGGGTGGGGTGGGGCGGAGGGGCATAGTGTTAGTACACTTTCGCATTTGAGACAAACATTTGAATGGCTTTGTATCGCTGTGCTTTGATTTGCATTCTGCAAGCGATGCATACTCAAGGGGTACACTCTGTTATACAGGCAATCAGGATGTGTTTGAGAACCATTTTGGAAGCATTTTAGAAGTGTCTAATTTACTATAGTTCCGACAGGCCTCAAAATGGCAAAATCAAGTGCTCGCTGAAGGAATCACAAGTGCATGAAACAGAGAGGGAATTTGTTAAACTCTGGTAACAGTACTGATACCGCCAGGTCATGGTATATCTGTAAAAAATAAGTCAAGGCAACTGTACTTGCTGTATTTTTTTTGTCTAAAATACAGCAAGTCCAGTTGCCTTGACTTATTTTTTTACAGATATACCCCTAAAATGATGACAACATAAAATAAGGGAGAAGGCATAACATCTTCCCTACATATCTCCTTTGAAGCACATTTCTCTCAACACTACAGGTGCACTTTCAAGGAAAGCATCAGGGTCAACTGAAGCAGAGCTTGCGTATGTAATGGACAAATAAGGCTGGCCCAATGTATATGTAATTAAATTATGCAATAAAAAGTTTTTACACAAAATTTCGCCAAAGCGTAAACTTTGCTTTGATCTTTTAGCTGCTTAGGTAAAATTTGCTTGAAAAACCAAAGTTAATTTCTTTCCTTTTAAATGGCTACTGAAAACTGTTTAGGATAAGTCAGTAATGTTGTGTGTGTAATTGCTGTTCTTTTACAGCCTGTTTCACTGTCATCAGGCAAGGACAATCATTGACCTGGCTGGATCCATCCCAGTTTGAGATAATGACCTGATGTGGATAAGGCAGGCTAATGTCAAGCCTTTAACTATTACACATTTCTGCGGGGAAAATGTGGAAAATCAAAGCTAACTTACCCGACTTAGTACAGGTGAAACTCGAATAATTAGAATATTGTGCAAAGTTCATTTATTTCACTAATGCAACTTAAAAGGTGAAACTAATATATGAGATAGACTCATTACATGCAAAGCAAGATAATTCAAGCCGTGATTTGTCATAATTGTGATGATTATGGCTTACAGCTCATGAAAACCCCAAGAACCCCAAATCCACAACCTCAAAAAAGTAGATTATTACATGCAATCAATAAAACAAGGATTGTACATAGAACAATATCGGACCTCTGACAAGTACAAGCATGCATATGTACTCAGTACTTGGTTTGGGCCCCTTTTGCAGCACTCACTGCAATTACTATTGCACGATATTCTAATTATTCGAGTTTCACCTGTAATGTCACGTGTGTTAATTCTACCTACCATTTGTACGTACAGAGCAAAGAGTACAAGATGGAGAAATTGCTATACAATAAATATTTTCTGGTAATAAAGGCAGATAACGTGTAAATGCTTTTACAACATGTATCCGTTACTACTTTGCTGTGAAGCAATGCTGTTATGTAAGACCTTAAGTCTAATAACAACACATGATGCAAGTAAGGTTGCCACCCTTTCTCGGAAAAATACCCATTCTTGTTCTTTTCTTGTCATTATTAAAACTGGCAATCGTCCCTTTTTTACGGGGAGGCTGATAAAATTCTAGCCAGATGGCATAGTTAGATGCAAGCGATGATTTGGACGCCCTGTTTACCTTTATAAAAGCGACACCAGCTCCATTGTCCGTGATGGTCAGCCCCAAAGCATCATCCGATTTTAATACTTCCACCTCTTTCTTTGAACCTTTGACGTGAGCGAAGATGAAGTCTTCCAGGCCGATCTGACCTCCTAGAAGTTTGTCCATGTCGATTTTGTGCGTGTTTAAGGTGCAAAATAGGATCTGTGGAAAGAAATGGGCAATGGTTGAAAGACTGGGCTCTTTCTGGATTAAAACAAGTGATACATAAATGATATTTGACTGTTTGCTATGGGCAACAAAGATACTTACGGGTTTCATAAAGTACAAAATGCAGCGATTATATACAAATTTCAGTAACCCATGTCAACTAATCAGAACCGCGCTGACTACAATAAGGTTAAAAACAATTGCCTCACACTCTTTATACAGCATGACTGAATCAAGTTAGCCAAATATAGGCCACACTTGGTGGCTAGGCATCTGCCTGCCACCCATGACACTATGTTTAGCCACAGGTTCTCACATATTGGAAGATCTTCGTCAGTGGAGTTTGACATTCAGAAGTACTTTTTATCGCATTATAGGGTACCCCTGAACAGAAGTGTTTGACTAATTTATAAAGCATTGGATCAGAGGGGTGGGATTAGGGGGTTTTAAGCCTATTTTTATGTATACATGAGGCTTGTGTAAAGCATAAGTGCACTTTATTATGGATAAGTTAAAATACTACAATCTGGCCAAGCCATTGATAAGTTAATATCAGCATCAGTCTTTTACAGAACTGGTGATACATGCTCCCAGGCCTGTAGGGTGATTCATCAGTGTATATGTGAGGCTGTAGCTCAGGTTGGGACTCCTGCTCTGTCTTCTTTGCTAGAGGAGGAGGATGGGAGAGTCCAGACTGCCACCGGTCCTGAGCACAGACCCCCGACATGCTACTCCAATTTCAGCTTTAATAGCAACAGCAGAGCCAAAATTTCCATCACTAAATCTTATAGGCACACAATGTCTTGCACCCAAAACACCCTTCTGCTCCAATCACCTTTACACACAACATTTTCTTGTTTTAATGGTGCAAATAAGATTAGCCATTTTCTGGGGAAAATTCCGGCCTCATAATTTAATATCTTTACTATTAAAAATGTTTGCATGTCCCATTTTTTACCAGCCAGTACCAGTTACCACCTCCACTGGGACAAAATATTGGCCTTTTGGTCTCTTTCATACTAATAAGATTTGCAACTAGTGATGAGCCTGGGTTGGTGCAAACCCGTTTGCCCAAGTTCGCCTAAGCCCACAAAAACGGAGTCTGCCACACCGCCATCCTGGGCCAATCAGTTGCGGCAGCTAAATTCACAGCCCCACAGCAATACATTACAAAGGGGTGGGGAATGTCCCGATGCAACTGCCGCCACTAATTGGGCTGGGAGCTTGAGTGACTTTCGGCAAACCCAGGTAAACCCAAAGTTCAAACCAAGTCCAGACACATCACTATTGGCAACAAGTCGCATTTTTAATGCCAAGGCCAGTAAAATACCAGTCAGGTGGCAACCCTAGCTCCAAACCTGGATAGGAGTGTTGTGACAGTAATGTCAAAAGCTTATACATAGTTACCATGTCCATATTGGTTATAGGAACAAGACAAAGGGTAAGTAGGCCCTTGCAGGGCAAAGAAAAAGTTCCCTTTAATGCCAATCTTATCAGCTACACATGCTTCCTCATACTAAGAGGATGTCTTGTTTAAGTAGGAACTGTTTCTGTTTTTAACACTGAACGACTGAAATAAATCTGTGAAATGACACAGTCGGTGACGTGTCTAGTCAGCGTACAATGTCAACACCAGGCAAAAATCTATGTATAAATAGCGTAGAACCTAGCCTTGTATGGAATTCATTATCGCACAACAAACTGAGAATAACTCACGGAAACTCATGCAGAAAATTGATATTGTGCTAACAAGATCTCGATCAGCCTCTGTGAGCCTGAGCTGGACTGGTGCCTGCATATACCTGTGATAATTATTAGATTGATCACTGTGTTTCTGTGGAGCCACCTTTCGTCCAAAGCCCAAGACTGTAAATGGGCCTCAAAGTTTGCCTAAGTCAAGAATAAAGCAAGCTTTTCTTTTGCCAATATTTACAGAAACTGCTGTCAAACCTGAATTATTTCCTTAAAAACAACATAATCAGTCAATTTTGCAACAGACATCCTGCGAAATATAAATCGACGGCCAACTCCACCTCTACTTCAATCAGTAGTACTGTCTTTCTTATCCAAGACCATTTCATAGGGTAGTAGGCTTCATGGTGGGAGCTTGGTTTATCTCCATCAGGTCTGTACAGTCATTGGGAAATTACATGAGGTGAATGTACTTTGAACTTTCCCTTTAAAGCAAACCTGTTCTTTGCCTCTTCAGGGCAAAGCAACAGGTTCACTTCAAAGCAGGCTTTGCACCTAATTAGCAAGATCCAATAATTAAGGGTAACCTCCTTACAAAAATGCTGCATGAACGTGCAAGAAAAAATTGGGAGACTGGGACAACGCATTGTCACCCTAAACAGGAAGTGCATGAACAAGGACTTTTATGGCAGGATCATCAGCTATTATTTAATGAAAGCTGTGTATTTACAAATATTAAAAATTATTTCTGAATTTTATGTTTAGGGCTAGTTCACACCAGCCACAGTGCGCTCCGGCCCAATGCTGTCCAGAACCCACTGGATCACATTGCGGCCGGCTCACTTTGTTTTGGGGCGAGAAGGGGCGTGGCGATGTATTGAAGTGAATGGCACCGCAGCCACACCCTGCGGCCGCAATGTGATCCGGCACACGAGAACACGTGGCACATCAATGCCTGCGTTCCGGTCCAGTCAGAAAAATAGTCCTTGCAGCATTTATGTGCCTTGCGTTCCCGTGCGGCCCGATCACATTGCGATCCAGTGCGTTTCGTCCAGAATCGGGCTGGTGTGAACTAGCCATCAAAGCTTATATGGGATATTGGGGTTACATATATTTTAATGGTGGACCCACCAAAGGCTTACATTTACCTTCTTTTCAATACCCTGCTGCTCTGTTTGACCTTAGGAATTGAAGAGAGGAAGCACGTGGAGTAAGTCACGTGTACAGGTATATTTCTTTGCTCCTGGTAACCTATTGGACCATTAGGGGAGCAAAGTGAAACATAAGCTGCAGGTGTGGCCATCATTAAAGTGAACCTGTTGCTATACCCTGCATGGCCAAAGCACAGGTTCACGTTATGGTAGATGTTAAAGAGCCAGGGAGCCTAAAAATTATATGCTTCTGTGTCAATGTTACAACAATCACCCTTTTAAGCTCAACTGAACCTTTAGGTTAAATCAGCTAAATATATCCCAGGAGCATCAAAACAAAAGGTGTGCAAAGTATTGCAGTTTATTTTCTTTAGAAACAGCCACTGCCTGAGTAGAAAAGTCTGTGCTCTTTCAGCATTCTGTAGAGAAGGACCCTTGTTCTCTGTGGGAAATCAGTGGTCTCTCTGCAGAAGTCCTACACACCCCTGATGAGTCAGACCTATAGCTCTCCCATAAACAAAGCTGCTGATTGGAGAGCTCTAGCTCTGATTCTGAGTAGGAGATATATTAGACCACTGTAGAGAGACTGTAGACCACTGCTTCCACCATAGAGCAAGTGTCCTTCTCTACAGCAATCTGAGGGAGGCAGGCATTTCTCCTCAGGTTGTGGCTGCTCCCTAAACAAAATTAACTGTAAGCACCTGGAATGTACTTGGCTAATGGCACCTGAAACTGATATTTTAGCTTAAGGCAGGCAGAGGTGGGTTGGTTGAATCACCTGCTAAATATATGTGTCAAAGAGTTCAGTTCCCTCCCACAAGAGTCACGCTTTCATATTTAGATTCCACTTAGGAGACCCTAATACTGGCATATAACTAGTGTTTTCAATGTGAATGTCTTCCCAATAGAGTCCTCAAGCCATGTAAAAAGTCAGCAGCCATGCAGAACTGAAATATCCGATTCAGGTGTAGTTGGCCTTTAACACCATTTTGCAATGGGTCCAGTTACCTTCCAGTGTGGAACGACATGTTGTACCAAGCCCAGACATGTAGAAATTAGAAACACAAAGCTATTCAAGGGAGAATAAAAACATAACTTCCAGTAAGACTGAGATGAAGCTCCTTCGGGTTGTATTCTTTGTCAAGTAATTTAGACAAGCAGAGCGAGAAGAGCAAGCTGAGCCCAGTTCTTCCAGTTCACACACTGCTAGAATGACTGCACTCTGACTCCCATATCTATTTAAAGATACATTGCCACATAGCTAGACATTTACATATCCTACCTGCCAAGGGAACAGCTTCTACGCTCACCAGAAAAACATTGACTCAACAAACTGGAGAGAGGGTAACTGCATCAGACCACAGATCAAGTAACACTGGTTCAGTTAAAACCTTTGTATAAAAAAGTAACAAATATAATGAACAGAATTCCAACCTGAAACATGGACATGAAGAGCTTGGCCCAATGTAAGTACGCATATATTGTTTCTGAGCGGCCCACAGGGATCAGTACAGCGGCCATTTAGTGAATGCCTATTATTTTTATCAATGTATACAAGGCGTTCTCTTATTAGACAAATGGCTGTGATGTCACAATCTACCCCTCATCGAATCAGAGAATGCCTAGTACTGATTGATGAAAAAATACTAGGCATTCTCTGAATGGCCACTGTGGCGAGTGAGCGACTGAAATAAAAAAAAGTTATATCTGGAGTTCAGCTTTAACATATTACATAGTACTCTGCAGAAGCATTCACATGGGTGACTGCCCCACAAGAGCTTACATTCTAATATTCCCACTGCATAAATGCACTCTAGCATCAATACAGATCTACCATTTTGATTTTGGAAGGAAACCAGAGGAACAACATACAGACACAAGGAGGACATGCAAACTCCATTGTAACCAAGGTCCCCCTGTCACTGCAAGGCAAGAGTGTTAACCACTACTGTACTTTCCAGAAATAACTACGGTATATACAGGCAGTTAACATTTTTATGCTTCTTCCTTGTACTAGGGGAGCAGATCATATACAGCCTTGGACCTAACACCCTGAAAAGTTTGTGTCTCTGCTCGCTCCCTCCACTGCATCATGGTAATTCAAAGCACAGATTGTACAAAGCAAAGAGATACTCCAGGGGTAGGATGCTTGAGCTCATATAACAACATGGCCATATTAAGTCAATTTAATTGACCAAGTATAGCCATGTGCCCATATACGGTCAATGATGTCACAGCATCCTGCCCCTTTGCTTACATTCAGCTGCAGGTGGGAAGTCCCCAGCCTCAGATGATTGGGCAGCAGTGGGAGGAGCTTACTTCCAGATTTGGAGGAGCTTAGGTTGGGACCTGAGCTCATCCCTACTCCTGAGACTAGCAATCAGAGGCAGCAGTGTCTTAGATTTCACACTGCAGATATACAGCTTTGAGGCTACAATGTGGTCACAGGAGTGCCTAGGCGTGCTCACATACCAATAGGTGCACTAGTATATTTCAGGTGGAATTCCAGACAAAAATTAGTTTTTTCTTGATACTGCTTTGGCAAAGTTAATATCTCTAAATGATCACTTTTTGAGTTCAGTTCCACATTAATAAGGCAGTGTACACCCAACGGATGTAAAGTTTTTTATAGCAACCAATCAGATTTATCAGCGCTGATGTCAGCTCAATAGGGTTACTGATTGGTTGCTGGGTTCACTGCTTTATGCCCATTGCTCTTTGGCTTTTTATATAAGCTCATGTAAGATTTATTTTCCTTGTAGATGACTTGTCTTCAGCCTCCATGGTGATCTATGCAAAGCAAATCTCATCACTGAACACAGAACAAAAACTCTGAGTCACAGTGCTCAGACAGGTACAGCCTCTAAATCTCAAATAAAGATCTGTGGAATGGACTGTATTGTCAGAAAACAAAGAGAAACATTTGCGATTACCTCTTCACCCCCTCCCGCTAAGCTGCTGTGGCAGGCAGCCATGTTTCTTTTGAAGCTTGTAGGCAAACATGCCTGACAGCTCAGTCAACCCCTTGAGTGAAAGTAGAACGCGTAAGCTAAGAGCAAAAGAGCTGATAAAAATTTAAGGTGATATGCAGATTTGTATTACAATCATCGTTCAGTTACAGATACACTCCAGGCACACATAAAAATGCAGTATACAGGACCTTATCACAACACAGTGCAGTGCAACTCATTGTCATGAACAGGTCCCATTGAAAATAATGTGTTTTACCCTGTTGATGCAATTTGCATTCCCATGTGTGCAGCATGAATAAGCTTTTATTGAGCAATAGGGACATGGATATTGTGGGAAGGTGGTGAGCCAGGGCTAAGCTATGTATAATTTGCATAACTGAGCCCTCTAACTTAGGGGCTGACACTATGGAAGATAACTGTGACCAGACAGTGAAAGGAGAAACAGCACAGTGATGAGCCCATCTCTCTGTCACTCTGCTTTCTCTGACTGTAAGCACACTTCTTGTCATACTCCAGCCCTGCTTTACAGGCACTGCAAGAGGCTAATATCAGGGCAGATTCAGGTATCTACACTACTTGCTTTTAAAAAATGAATTTATTGATGTATTAATGGTTACAGAGCTGCATTAGTTTGTGTCTTTTATATCTGCCTAGAGTTAAGCTCCGAAGCCTAACTCTGGGATACTCCAGTAAGAAGGTGACCAGCCTCTCCCCTGCATATGCAGAATTTAATGCTCTTTTTTGTCTAGGGGAGATCTAAAGCTGGCCATGCACTATACGCATTTCTCCCAGTTCTTGATGAATCGGCTGAAATTTGCACAGTGGGTGCCGCTGTTGGCACCCTTTCCACCTGCATCCCCCGATCAGCTCCCTTAATCAGAGGAATATGTATCTTATTCCACAACAACCGACACTCTGGTTTTCTTCTCTCCCACCCCAAAACATCAGTGAGCCCCCAAAAAGATAATTAGCAACATAGGACCAGCAGGCTGCTGGAGAAGAGGAGCAGCTTTGGAGGCCCATTGTGAAGGTATGTAATTCTGTGTATTAGATCCCCCTAAGCATTATATCCTGCAGGTATGGGGGGGGTCATTTACTTTTTTAGGTGAGAGGGCAGCCGGAGCTCCTCCTTAATGTTAGCTTCAAGTTTACTTGCTTTAAATTAAGTACAGGTACACTTTAAAGCAAACATGTCATGACAGGTATATGGGCCATTGCTGACCTCATTTTGAAAATGTGATTTGCCCGAGTCACTTGCCTGGATAAAGTATGTATGAAGACAGACAGAAAAGTTCAAAGTTCTTACATGTATTGTTATTCCAGGTCAATGACTCGGAAAGTATTAAAGCCGCTGGCTCAGTACTAGAGCCAGACAACCAGCATTTGTCGAAGAAGTCAGTCATGGAAGTCTCCATGTATCTCTTATGACAGTTTCCTATCAGAGTGAACTTTTTGCCTTCACATTTGAAATGATTCTGCCTGGAATGACTTTTGCATTTTTTGGGCAGACTAACTACACACTTCGAAATCACATTTTATACTTTTTATGACCAACTGACATGCTTTTTAAGGTGTCATTTTCTCTGTTTCCTGGATGAAGGCAATATACTTTTATAGCTTTGGTTTCTTGGGTTACCATGTTGACAAAGAAGGTGTGTAATGTTTTACAACTATACTGAAGTGAAAATGGACTCTCACAACTAGGCCTGGCACTCAGTTGGCTGTCAGGCCTCGTCATGAAACCCCATTCTTACCTGAATGAGCTTGAAGTCCTTTTACAATTCACCAAGCACAGAATTACAGTCTTGCAGCTGCACCCCTATAATGGAGTTGAGATTTAAACCACCGTTCCAGCTTCCTATACCCTGAGCTGGCATGGTGTGAGGCTGCACAGAGGTTTTGGCTGTATATACAGGGCAAAAGGCACAAGAAAACTATATAGGGGTTACATGTGGTCAGCATAAAACATAGCTCTCAACTGTTCCCTATTTAGAGGGGCTGTCCATCTTTTTGTACGGAATTGCTCTTGTCAGCAGATTCTCTTTTTCTTTCTGCTTATGTCACCAGTTTTCAAGTGTTCTCCTAGACACATCCTCAGCTCTGTCAATTAGCATCTCAGCTGAGAGAGCTGAAGAGAAAGGAAAAGAGGGAAATGAGAAGAGAAAGGAAAGAGGGAAATGAGAAGAGAAAGGAAAGAGGGAAATGAGAAGAGAAATGAGAAGAGAAGGGAAAGAGAGAAAAGGAAAGGGAAGAGGAAATGAGAGGGGAAAGAGGAGAGAAGAAGAACAAAAAGGAAAGTGGAAAGAGGGGAAAAGGACGAGAAAGTTAAGAGGGAAGAGGGAAAAAGAGAAGAGAAAGAGGGAAATGAGAAGAGAAGGGAAAGGGAAAAAAAAGGAAAAGGAAGAGGAGATAAGAAGGGAATGGGTAGAGGAGCAGAACAGAAAAGAAAATGGGAAAGGAGAATTAAAGTGGAGAGAAGTGGAAGAGAAAGGAAAGTGGTGAAGAGAAGGGAAAGAAGAGAGAAGCAGAATAGAGAACAAAGGAAAGGGGAGGGGAGATGGAAAAGAGAAGAGAAAGGAAAGAGGGAAAAGAAATAGAAGAGGAGGTGAGAGGTGAAGGGAAAGGGGAGAGAAGGATAAAAGAAAGGAAATGGGAGAGGAGAAGGGAAAGGTTAGAAGAGCAGAACAGAAAAGGGGAAGGGAGAGGTAAAATGCAAAGTGGAGAGGAGAAGAGTCGGGAAAGTGGAGAAGAGAAGAGAAAAAGGAGAGAAGCATTAACGAAAGGAAAGGGGTAGGAGAGGTGAAGGGAAAGAGGAGAGGAGAAAGCAAAGGGTAAAATAGAGGAGAAGGGAAAGGGAAGAGGAGGAGAAAAGAAAAGAAAGGGAAGGGAGAAGAGATGAGAGGTGAAGGGAAAAAGGAAAGGAGAAAGGAAAATAAAGGGGACTGGAGAGGAGAGGTGAAAGAGGAGATGAGAAAAACAGAGAGGAATGCAAAGGGTTTTTTATTTAAATTGTATTTAGCCAATAGAAATTCACATCTCATATTTCCTGTGCTTTTTTGAAATCGCTCTTTAAATACCTTGCAATGTCTCTTTCCAAACATGTAGCAATGAAAGTTCTTTGCTTGTGGTTTGTTTGACTGCATAATTAGTCCTGAGGCTAGAATTACACTGACAATTATGCTGTAGTACTAGTAGAGCTCACGCTGCAATTTGCAGGGGAGTGTCCCCACCAGATGACCAATTTATTGTAATCCTCTGCTTCATATAACCAGGAACTGGGGCCAAAAACTTCCTGTGTAAGGCTATTGTCTGCCCAACAAACTGACTGTGAATACCCTGGGATAAACTCTATTTATATCAAAGCATTATCAGCCACTGTTCCCAGCAGTCTTTGTTTTTCCATATCTAAGTCAACAAGTTATATTAAAGAACGGTATGAGCGTTGCCAAGATAGTCTGCTTGTCTTCACATGTTTCACATCAGACTTTGGGCTCAGCTACATTTTTACCTTCTTAATTGCATGAAAATAACTGCTCGTTGGTTAACCCCAGCAATTAAAACTTCTGCTTGCTGTGTGTGGATTATCTAACCTAACGAAGCTGCTACCCGAGGATTTATTAAAGGTCTGTGAAAGATCACAGATCCGTAATGAGTCAATGCCATGGCAGGTAATAGGTATCATATATTCAGTGCTGGGACCAACCTCCCCTTTATGCAGGAGAAATATTAATATCAAAATATATTTGTAAACCCTAACAAAAAAGGGTAAAGTCACTTCAATCCAAATGCATCTATTCATAGTAATTAAAGAGACCCTGTTGCCAGGGTCACCTTTCAATGTGTAGACATCCAGAAGATGTTGGGTGTCGCCATCTTGGATGTGATGTCAGCAGTGCCAGCAGACTCAGAGCTGCCACTCAAATGACACTCTTTAGTATTCCATTTTGCTCCTCCTCCAGCTGCTACATAAAAGATTATGTAGGGGAGGGGGGCGGAGGAGCTGGGCCATCACAAGGAGCTTGGAGGGGTGGCTACTTTTCATCACACACAGGGACCATGGGGAACAAAAGTAGCCGCCCTACAGAAGGGCAGTGTCAGCACCAATTCATAGATGATTTGAGGATCTACAGCCGTGTGATACACACATAAGATACATTTTTATTAATAGTTCAGGTACTTGAATGTATTTTGAAGATTTAACTCCTGAGTTTAGTGTCACTTAAAACACATCTGAGAATGTGCAATACGCTCTGCTCACCAAATCGAATGCTATTGGTTGGGTTAATCACATTATACCAATAGTCTGCTAAAGCCCCGAATGTGCTTCTTGTCACTTGCATAATCCTTTAGTCATAATGGAAAATCTGCACTTGGGAAAGAATAAGTGCTGTTTTCTAAACACTTATTTTTAGTAGAGCAGAAGAGGTTTAGAACAAGTCGGGTTTTATTGCTATTTGGAGATTTCAGCTCATGTCCAGTCCTGTGGACAACAACCTCTCCAATGAAGCTGAATCCATCAATTAAAGGAGAACTATGAGGTGAGTGAAAATCACTCATCCTCATAGTTCGAGCCGACGTGTGACAATGAAACGGTCGCACGTCGGCTCAATAGATCGGGAAGTGAGCGAACACATACCGTCCCTCGCTCACTTGTCGATCATTCACCGCTCCCCACAGGGATTCCCCCCCCACTCCGATCCTCTAGCGCTGACTGGAGGAACGGACAGGGGAGGGGGCGAGCACAGCTGGCTCTGCCTCTAGATAGGCAGAGCCAGCTGTCACTCACGCAGCTGGGTGGATCTTGACAGTAATGTCGGGATCCGTCCCGGCTGCGGCGATCTCAGTATACCGCAAGCTCTAGCTCGTGATATACTGAGCTTTGGGTCACGAGAGGAGGTTAGTATATGTCCTCCAGTGACCCTTAAGAGAACCATAGGGAAAAACACTTACCCGATAGTTCTCTTTTAAAACCTTACAGGGTTTCTAACTCTTCCACACTAAAGATAAGAATGTTTGGGTTGGGTTTCACTGTAAAGTAGAACTGAAGCTAAAACGTTTTCTATAGTTTTGGATAGAGTAAGGCAGGGGGAGCTGTGTCCCATTGGAGTTATGTCCTTCACTTCCTGCCATAACAGCAAGGGAAAGGAAATCACTCCACAGAGATGGAAATGCCTTGTGGTCAGCAGAACTAGTGTCCCCCATTGGAAGATTTCCCATCTATTCCAATGAAAACCCAAAATGTGTGATTTTCTTTCACTGTCAATGATAACGGTCACCAGGACAGATAGAGAGGGGGAATCTCCCTAACGGGGACACAGACAGTTCTAATCCCTCTCCACTGTATCCAAAAATAAAGAAAAAAGTTTCGGCTTGAGGTAAAGGATCCCGCAGGTCAGATTCAATGACATCACTCAATGAGGTTGAATTGCAAAATGAAATAGGACTTTTATATTGTGAAGCAATGTGCAAATTATCGGTGGCATAAAAATCCTTTATACTAATAATAATTTTTGCAAGCACATGATTGGTTGGTTGATGTGACCACGGCTTTAACTTATTTACTATGCTCAATGAACATTCACTTTTCTAAGTGATCGGTCTGTATCTTTTTAGTAAATCCAATCCCATTGCCCAGAGTGAACGTGTGTGTAAAGTTCAGGGGCACCATTGGCTCCACCCAAAGAATAACCTAACTTTTTTGGGATCTTCCATCATGTTATTAATGAATGAATTGGATTATTACCAAATATTCACAGTACCTTTATGGTGTTTCATTTCTACAGGAAGCAATGAACAGCTTGCTGACTCCAAAATGTGTACCAATAAATCCTCTTAAAGGGGGTCATATGTCTGTTCCTTGGCCCCCTTCCCATATTGTGACCTCCAACCTCTAAGAATAAATAAAATTCCTGTTCCCATGGAGCCTGGTTGGGATGAACTTTACTGTCTGGGGACTCCTGTAAAACAGCAGAGGGGGTTTGCTGCAATAAGTAAGAGCAGATGTGAATACGGACACACACATATACATTATATCAGCTTTCATCTATCTGCTAATGATTTCATTCAGTGCAGGACGTCGGTGGCAATATGAGATTTCCTATGGGGTATTTAAAGGGTTACTATTATCTTTTCCACACAATTAGAAATGTGTATTGTTTCTTACTGATATATACACTTACAGTGACACCCCCCTCCCAAACAACTTGTACTAAATAACCAATACGATCATCTGAAGGATAAGTTAAAGGGTTAGTGTAATATTAATATTAACACCTCTGGTAGATAAATATCTACAGAAGAACTAAACAAAAGGGACAAAAAGGGACAGTCTTTCTGAACAATGATGTAACATTATCATTACTTGCTGTAAGCAATGCATTGTGGTCTATGTAGTTTTGAGAGATCCAGATTGCATTACATCAAGCAGCAGGAAAAGAGACGCAAAGCACGGGGGGGAGTCCAGGAAGTGGGTGAAAGTGATGGGCAGAAGGAAGGCAGCACTACACATAAAGGATTTTTTGAAGTAATCTTTGATTGCATTATCAGAAACAACTGTAGTATGTATCCCTATTACAATGCTGATGTTATAACAGGAGAGCATATGCTGGGACTTTACAACTCCTTTAAGGAAGCTGAGTGGGCAAGTTACCAAATGGTATTCTAGCACCACCTTCATTTTTCAGAAAATGTTATGACTGATATGTGTGAAACCAGAAAAATATCCCAGGAACCGGGCAATCAATGTACTTCAACATGTCAACATGTAGACAGTCAACATGTAGAAGCACATTATGGGATAAAGGGAAATGGGCCTTTTTGTCCTATTTCTTATCTTTATGTAGTCTTTAACTTGAGTTAACCAATACAAAGCATCACTTAAACTACAAACTGTCTGCAAACCTAAAAAAAAAAAAAATTATAAAGTCAGGGATCCCAACCTGAAAGAAGCAATTTTTTTCTGATTTTTTTTTTCTGATTTTTTTTTTTTCTGATTTTTTTTTTAGTATTCTGACAGTCATCAGTCGTCAGAGCTGCAGTCGGCAGAAAAAAAAAAAAAAAAGGCATAAGAATGCATAGCTAGATTCCTATTGGCTATTGCACTTTGCAATAGCCAATAGCAAACTAGCTATTGCACCCGCCCTCTGCTGCTTTCAATCACCAGAAGAGGACCTGATAGAAAAATTCAGGCCCCCTCTGCTGATTGACAGCAGCAGTGGGCGGGTGCATTACCTAGTTTGCTATTGGCTATTGCAAAGTGCAATAGCCAATAGGAATCTAGCTATGCATTCGTATGCCTTTTTTTTCTTTTCTGACATCGGGAGCCTCGGCCCGTCGTCAGTCAGAAAAGAAAAAAAAAAAACGATTGCAGGGAAAGGTTTATCTGCTCGATCGAGGAGTCTAAACCTTTCCGGGAGGAAGTGTTTCTCTCCCGGGCGGCCGGGAACCGCTATCTAATAGGGGGAGACTCCTGGAGCGTCCGGGAGAGTTGGGATGTCTGTTTTTTGATTACATGTTTGGCATCTCCAGCTTGTCTCTTTAGTCAGTTTGCACTCCCCCTCCTTCCGGTTCTCAGAATTTCTACTGATCTTTTCTTTTGCCTTCAAGTGATCACATCAAGCTGCACCCTACCTGAGGAATCTATCAGTAAATTAATCAGACACTCCCAGGAAACATATCCTCTCATCAGTCTCACCCAACATAAGCACCGTAAACCAGTTTTATTTCCATGGCTGGAGGTGTCCATTATATAGGCCCTCGATAGAGCTGGTATTTATGGCTTTACTTCCCCCCCCCCCCTTTTCCT
>NW_017306686.1:634505-635148 GCF_000935625.1 Nanorana parkeri | reverse complement strand
GACACTAATCAGCCCAATTACCAATCAATTTCACTCCAACTGCTAGCTGTCATTAAAATCTATTTCCCAGAACTATAGATACAATCTACCAAAGGAACAATTATTAGACGCCAGCAAAGAACAAGATACAAAATAATTGTAGTAGATCTAAATCCCAACTTGATGACATTTAAGCTGGCCATACATTGAGCAAATTTCAGCTGGTTCAGTAGGAATTCAGCCTCCCACCCGGCATGCTTCTATCAGAAAATAAAAGGAGTCAAAAAGGAGACTTGGCCGAACAGTCACTGTAGCCAGTGAAACAGCTACATTCACCATTTGGGTATTTTGACAGCGGCACACCTGCAATAGCCTCATCTGGTATTTGATCTGTTTATCATGGATGGAGGAATCTATAAGATTTTTGCGGGCTGAATGAAAAAAAATGTAACCAGTGTATGGCCAGCTTTAGTTTGCTAAAGCATAATTGATGTGGTTTTTTTTCCACAAAATGCTGCCATCATCAATTGTTGCATGTCTATATTGCTGATTAGGAATGAGTGAATCCGCCTGGGTTCAATTCACAAACTGCATCTTGCCTGAAGTTCATGAACATTGCAGCAGACCACAGTGAAGTCTGGGGGGGGGGATCTTCCTTTTTGAA
>NW_017306686.1:618356-634329 GCF_000935625.1 Nanorana parkeri | reverse complement strand
TATATATATATATATATATATATAATGTATATACTCACTGCTGGCAAGTTTATTAGATACACCTTGCTAGTTTCCCGCCCCCCCTTGTCTATAGAGCTGCCTTATTTTTTCATGGCGTAGTTTCAACAAGGTGTTGGAGACACTCCTTAGAGAGTTTGGTCCATGTTGACATGATAGCATAACGCAGTTTCTGCAGATTTGTTAGCCGAACCTCTATGATGCAAATCTCCTGTTCCACCACATGCCAAATGTACTCTTGAGATTTGGTGACTGTGGAGGCCATTTGAGTACAATGAACTAATTATCCTGTTCAAGAAACCAGTTTGAGATGATAATAGACGTGGTGCAATATTCTATTGGAAGTAGCCTTAAGAAGATGGGTTCACTGTGGTCATAAAGGGATGGACATGTTCAGCAACAATACACAGGTAGGCTGTGGCATTTAAACAATGCTCAGTTGCTACTAAGGGGCCCAAAGTGTGCCAAGAAAATATCCCTCACACCATTACAGCATAACCAGCAACCGTTGATACCAGGCAGGATGGGTCCATGCTTTCATGCTGTGTTTCCAATTTCTGGCCCGACCATGTATATATTTAAATATTTTCTTTCCCTGCACAAAAAAGTCAGCTCAATATGGTTATCCTTTTATAACAATGGGCTGGGTTATCCATTCCTTCAAAGTATTGGCTCTGATGACTCAGCTGACCCGGGGCAAAGGCTATGCAGTGCACTATAGGTCGTTCCTTATTTCTGGTGGTGAACCTGTGAATTTTACAGCCAAAAATCCTGGGAATTAGCCTCAAACCCATGGTAGCGTTAAACCTGAACCACATCCCCAGTACTGATATCCTCCAGCCTCTTTCAGACACTTCCTGTCTACATGCACAGAGCCAGCTGCATGTCATTGCTCTGGTGTTATGATAGTGATAATGGGGGACCAAGCCTGTGCAATGTGTGCCAGCATTGCTACTTGTATTGTCCCCCAGAAGCTCATGTGATAGGGTGACAATGCAGAAGCAACAATAAGTACTTCTGGAAGGCCTGATTCTCACTTGGTGTCATTACTTCTGGGAAGACTCACTCACTCAAGTGTCAGATTGGGCCACGTGTTGCCACCTAGTGGTGCTTCATTTTAAAATGTATATCTGCAACAAAAAAATTTTAGAGTTCCCCATGTATAAAAATGCTTAATAATGCTACAATTACTGAAAAATACCTGTTGATCCTGACAGAAATGCACTTAGCTACAAAGTTTCCTATGCCATTTGCCTCTGCTTTACTGAAATCCAATGCAGTGTTATCAGCCCTACACAATTCTCCCCTGTGGACTACAGATCAGAGAGGACTGTGTTCTGTAGTCCAGCAAAAGAGAACTGGGCAGGGCTGACAACACTGCTTGGGATTTCAGTGCAGCCAAGGTAGCGTTGTAACCTTAAACTGCAACTCAGGAGCTCACTGGATTTCTGGCAGATCATCAGCTATTTTTTGTACTTGCATATTTTTTAAGGGGATAACACATGGGAAAATGTGCAGGTATTGTATATATGATATATACTGCATATGTTTTATGCTCAGACATACACTTTAAGTACATGCCACATTCCAAATAATATTCTCTAATTTAAAATCCCGAACCTCCAAAGCAGAGGTTGTCTTGATGGACTAATGTCTTTATTCAACCTCAAATACTATGTAACTATGTAACTATGTCTGTAGTATTATTATAATTATTATTATTAGCTCTATATATTTTTTTGGGGAGGAAATCTAAAAATTAAAAAAAATAGAAAAATGATAAAATATTAAGATAACTTTATACTCAACAACAGTGAGCCTTGATATGGTCTACCTTGGCTGCAGGTATATGCCAAATGTTGGAGATCAGCAGAGCCTCTAGTAGTATGTACAGTTACGTACAATAACAGCTAGCTAGTTCCTTTGGGGGAAATCACGGAACAGACATATGTTGGAAAATCTCGGTATGTAATTACTAAGCTTGTAACTACTCATTACTGCTTGGGAACCGATCTCTATACAGCATGACTGTAGCAAAGCGTGCAAATATAGACCATCAGGCATGAGACTCTGGACCTTCCTATACATAGAAGGGAATTTAACAGTGCTGTGTGATTGTGATTGCAAATAACCGTGCCTGGAATGCACAAGGATGGTTTGAAGGGGCAATCAGTCATGTCGGGGGGCAGCAGGAGTCCCTCAGCTACCTGTAAACCAGCTCACTGACACCACTGGTTTCCAGGAGCTGAGCGGGATGCTCTGGCTGGTGTCCCGCTGAGCTCCTTGCAACCAGTGATGTCAATGAGCTGGGCGGGATGGACCCAACGCCTGTGTCAGCGACTCCGTCTCCAACTCTCCCTCCTCGTAACATATGAACAGCCAACAACCCCCTTCCCTAGGCACCGAAAATTGTAGGGACGCCTCTGGTCCGGTGACAGGGTCTCTTTAAGCACAGCTTACATGACACTCCACCAAACTGAAAGGGTTAGGGTTGCCACCTGTCCAGGATTCACCCGGACAGTCCGAGTTTTGAACGCTGTGTCTGGGTTTCATGGCAGCTGAAACCTGGACACATGATGTCAGGCAGACAGGGGCAACAAAATTAAGATAGGGACTACTGGCCCCCCTCTGGAAATAGTCTTGAGTGTGATATTTACATATGAATGGTTGACATTATGTACATATGAATAGAACACTATGTACATATGAGTGTTTGGGTTTCGCTGGAAGAAAAGGTGGCAACCCTTGAAAGGTCTGTACAAATGTAGATGGGTGTTTTCTATAAGCAATATTTGGGCCACAGTTGCCACAGGCAGAATGGAGGCCAAAAGACACAGATGCTCAATGATCTTCGTCATCCAGCACTCATGTGAATCTAGCCATAGGAAACCCATCCCAAGCACCATTGACCGCTGCTAAAGTAAGCAAAACCCATCACCTCTCCTCACTTCCAGCTTGGGACCCACTGCAGTCAAACTACATGATGCTGGTTGTAGTCTGTCTGCACATCAGACTTCCCTCTGATATATCCATGCACCCTTGTTGAACCCCCTTCCCCAGTAGCTGATAACATTAGCAAATTATTTCCAGGGACACTCTGCTACTGAACCAAGTACTTATTCTAGCTATTCCCTATAATAAAGATGATCAGCACACTACGCTACTGCAATGAGTTATTAAATACTTTCAATTCTCTCTTGAAAAATAATTCTGATCAAAGCCAAGAAAAACATAAAGATGATAAAAAATGAATGTAATGTTCATGGAAAAAATGTCCAAAACCAAGTCCAGAACATGTCCCTAGAGATAAGTCTTCTAAACCTGAGCCCTGGAAATCGGAGAGAGGCAATTACGTCACCCCCCACCCCACCCCCAGACATAAGATAGCGTGTGAAGAAACAGGCAATTTGCCTGCGAAAGTTTGCCATAGAAGAATGCCCCCAGGTAAAATCAATCTGTAGACATTAAAATGAAGGATAAAACTACTCCTGTGTGTTCTACATACGAAGGAAAATTATGGGAACGTCACTCAAAGCCACTAATACAAATTGAAGAATAAAAGGAGCTCAATTCCTTCATTTACAACAATATAGACACATATTGACTTATGACTGTAAATCCTTCTTAATAAAAAATGTCCTGACAGGTGAGTTAAAATCAATTTGTAGAGCTGAAAGCTTTTGGCCATGTCCAGTCTATCTATCCAGTTCAAGATCTCTGACCAATCGTATAGAATCCTAGACATGTAACCCCGCAAAAAATGTGTTTCATTTCGGATTGATTTGGATTTTTATTTATTTTTTAGATTTCAGATACGAAATTCTATTTGGTTTGTGATTCGGATTTCAGATCTGTCCGAATTTTCCTTTCGGAATGATCAGAATTTTCGTTTCGGAATGAAATCACATGACCTTGCCTGTAACGCAACAGCCAACAACATCTGATTGGTCAGAGAACACTTAAATGTCCATTGTAGTTAAAATGTAGTTTAGCTTTACAAAATACGGACTGATCCGAATTTTAGTTTAACGGAATTTCGGATTCGTTCGCATTCGGCCGCGTTCAAATTCGGAAATTCAGATGCATCCGAATGTCCAAATTTAGCGAAATTTGTACAAATATCTATTCGGAACGAAATAAATTTACATGTTTATAGAATACACGTGTGTACTTCTTGTGCCTGGAAACATGCGTGATATTGTTGCCAGGTCCTGGCAGAGAAAATTGTTACATTCGGTGAAACGATCTTACGGGACTGTCTTATGTCTGTATTAAGAAGTAATTGCCCGCACACCAAGGTCCCATGCATCAATCCGTCCTTTTATTGAGGTCAGATACACATGGCATCACAAGCATAAAGCAACGTTTCGGAACCTAACATGGTCCCTGCATCAGGCATAAAGAAAAGTATTTCTATTGTCTGGAAACACGAGTGATATCGTCGTTCCCAGGTGGCTTGTTTTCTCATCAGAGAAAATTGTTACATTTGGTGAAATGGTCTTGCTGGTGACTTATTATGCCTGTGACTTATTAGTGAAAATGATACAGTGACTCAGTAGAAGGAAACTGGTAATGGGCACCTCATTCCCAGTACACAACTTTGATGACAATGGGTGAGGCTCCTGAGTAATGTGACTCGCTGCTGACCTTTATACCAGCCCTGCCGAGGTGTCTGAGTTAAACTCTGAACCGTGACAGGTTAACCAACAACTGTTATCAGCATTGACGAACATTAAAAATACCCCCTCTCCCCAAACAAAATGTGCTCTTACCTCCTCTGGGGTAACCTGGAAAGTCTCTGCGATCTTGGAGTACAGTTCCTTGACGTTGGTGAAGCCCTCAATCCTGCCGGTGGGGCTGCCATGGGCGAGCTGAGTGTGGAAGACCAGTTTGGGGCGCAGGCTGACGGGCGGGGGAGGCAGACCGGGCGCACCGTTGGCTTCGGGTAGCAATTTGCCGGCGCTGCTGCCGGCTGTCTTGTCGTTTACCTCCTCGCTCTCCACTAATTTTGAGGTTACCTCCTTAGCCTTCTTTTTGATCTTGCCTCTCAGTCCCAGAGGCATGTTTGCTGCGTAGTGGTGCAGTAATGGGTCGGAATTAATTAAGACCCTGGCTCCTGTTCCTTGTCCTCCTCCCTCCTCCTCCTCCTCTTGGCTGAAAGGTGTCTCTCTTGCTTGCTTGTCACTGAGCTGTCTCTTTGCATGCAGACAGGTAAGACACTTCCTGTTTGACTGGGAATAGAGAAACTCCCCTGGAACTCTCCAGCCCTCCCCTGTCCTCCTCCTCCCTATACATCACTGTACTCTGTACTTCTTGTCTGCATGGACTGAGATGTGCTGTATGCGGCCCCCCTCCTGGTCCTCTCCCCTCTGCTCTCCCATCTGCTGCATTCAATGTCACCAGCACTCCCAGTAACTCTTTTGTCACTGCGGTGTCAGCCATACATGCGTCGATCTGCAATTATTCCAGCCGTACACACGAAGGTTAAAACATTTATTGTCTGTGTTTTTTAACCTTTTATATAGATAGTAGATAGACAGATAGATAGATAGATAGATAGATAGATAGATAGATAGATAGATAGATAGATAGATAGATAGATAGATAGATAGATAGTAGTATAGACCTCAGCATTTTTGTATAGACAATTTTTTGTTTTTGTTTTGGATAACTAAGTCCATCCTTTCTCAACCAGGGTGCCTTCTGGCTTCCTCAGGGGGGGGGTTAAAAAAATTTGCATAGCGTCATGACATTCCAAGGTGCAGATAGGCTATTGATGTGTAGGGGGGAACTCTGATATAAAAAGGGGGGGCTCTGATGTGAAAACCGGGGGGACTCTGATGTAAAGGGGAGACACTGATATAAAAGGGGGGGCTCTGATGTGAAAAGGGGGACTCTAATATGAAAGGAGCGCTCTGATGTGACAAGGAGGACTCTGATATGAAAGGGAGATCTGATGTGAAGGGGGACTCTGATGTAAAGGGGACCTTGATACAAAAGGGGGGATCTGATGTTAAGAGGGGATTCGGATGTGAAAGGGGGGCTCTGATGTGAAAAGAGGGAACTCTGATGTGAAAACAGGGAGGCTCTGATGTGAAGGGGGGACTCAAAACAAAAAGGGGGACTTTGATGTGAAAACAGGGAGGCTCTGATGTAAAGCGAACTCATAAAAAAGGGTGGCTTTGATCTGAAAAGGTGGACTCTGATGTGAAAGGTGGGGACTCTGATATGAAAGAGGAGCTCTGGTGTAAAGATGGAACTCTAATATGAAAGGGGGACTCTTGTATGAAAAGAGGGGACTCTGATATGGAAGAGCAGCTCTGGTATGAAAAGGGGGGATTCTGATATGGAAGGGGGCTCTGATGTAAAGGGAGGATTCTGATATTAAAGGGGGGCTTTGATGACAAGAGAGGACTCTGATAAGAAAAGGCTCTGATGTAAAGGTGGACTCTAATACAAAAGTGGAGCTCTGACGTGAAGGAGGGCTTGTGGTGTGAAAGGGGGGACTCTGATGTAAAGGGTTAACTCCTGATTTGAAGGGGAGACTATGATGAGGAGGGGGAATACCTATTTTTTGTGCATGGGGTCTCCCCTTAAAATCCATACCAGTCCCCAATCTGAGATAAGGGTCTGGTATGGTTTATAGAGGGGCCGCATGTTGCTCTTTACATTTTAGACTGGGCTGCCTTGAGATTTTGCATTCTTGTGAAGGGTGCTGTAACTGAAAGAAGATTGAGAAACACTGGCGTTGGAACGGGTAAAACACCTGCCTGACAATACTAGATATAGTATTTAAATACTATTTATTTAAATACTATTTATTTCTGGTATGGTTAGAGAGACCCCCTCACTTCCTGTCTGGCAAAATGTTGCCAGCAAGGCAGAAAGTAAAGGAAAACCCTCTCCAAATGAAGCCGGCATAATAGCAAAAACCTGACAGGGTTTCTAATCCTTCCCCACTCAATCCAAAACCCAAAAAAGTTTTGGCTGGACATATACTTTAATGTACTTAACTTAGACCTTTCAGTGAAAACCCAGGTCTACCTATATTATGATCCCTACCCCATCCCTCCTGTGAGATTCCGGGAATACCAAGTATCACAAATCTCATGAGATTTGGCATACTCATAGTTCTCCGGGAACGTGACATCAACCACACCTATATTCAGATGGGACCCATCGCACTCCAGACCGGATTGTACCCTTAAAAGAGAACTATGGGGTAAGTGTTTTCCCCATAGTTCTCTTAAGGGTCACGGGAGGACATATACTAGCGTCCTCCCGGGACCCAAAGCTCAGTATATCGCGAGCTACAGCAAGCGGTATACTGAGACTGCCGCAGCCAGGACGGATCCCGACATTACTGTCGAGATCCACCCAGCTGCGTGAATGACAGCTGGCTCTGCCTAGTCACGGCTCTCTGCAGGGAGATGATCTAGAAGTAACGGTATACGTTCGCTCACTTTCCGATCTATTGAGCCGACGTGTGACAGTTTCATTGTCATATGTCGGCTCGCTGTGAGGATGAGTGATTTTCACTCACCCCATAGTTATCCTTTAAGTATCGGGTGGGTGCCATAGTGACAGCAGATGCCTCTGCAGATCAACGCAAAGTAAAGGAAAGTCAGCTGTTTGACACATGTGACGATTTAATAAAAAGTGCTTTACTTCTTGCACATATCTTCGAGTGCTGGTGACTTCTATTATAGACTGTATCTGACACGGCGCCATTTGTGTTGTCACTTCAAGCACCAACCTCTCATCTAAGGTCTGTACGCTGTATGGAGTGCAGGTGATTTCATATTATAGTAAAGGAGGGTCACTCGCACTCCAACTTGATTATTAGTCAATATTTATTGACCTCTGCAGTGCCACATCATAATAGCGACGTTTCAGAACTCTTTGTTTGCCTGAAGAAGGGACCCTGCGGTTCTGAAACGTCGCTATTATGATGTGGCACTAAAGAGGTCAACAAATATTGACTAATAATCAAGTTGGAGTGCGAGTGACTTTCCTTTACTTTACAGCGTACATCAACCACACCTAGGCATGGTGGGGGGAAGCTGGGGGAAGGTAACTATTTTTAATAACTTTTTTTACCAAATGTTTTTACTTTAAAGCTTATATTTGTAATGGTCAAGGAGGCCCTGATATATTAGGCAGACCTTGCTTTTAACTGCAAGATTTGCTTTAAGGGCTCATCACATACAACGTAACATTTAGGCATATTTTCCCATCCGGAAGCCACAGGCGCTGTATATGGCCACCCATAGAATTCAATGACTGTATGCGGAGGTATGCAGGTATATGCCAGTATTTTCATTTGCAAATAACTTTACCGCGCTTTGTAGCAGAAATTTTATTTTAGTGTCATTATAAGCAGGTCAAATTATACAATACCATTTTTTTTTATCTACACTATTTATTAGGGATGCACCGATACTTTTCAGATACCATTGCCGATACTTGGCATTTTCATGAGGACTACCAGCGTTGCAGCGGTTGCAGCTGGGACCTAGCTCTGGCGCTCCACCACTGTCCTGAAATCATTAGTCTGTATTGTTTTAGAAAATCTGTCACATGATAATAAACAAAAATGTATCAGTACTTGCAAAAATGGTATCGGTGCATCCCTTTATTTATATTTATAATAACAAAATCATACAATAAAACAGAGATGTACAAATCCCAGGAGCTCCGTGTGCTCCTTACAAATGACAGCTGCCTCCTAACTACTTGTACCGAGTACGGTACTCGGTATCGGTGCATCCCTATTATTTATTTAAAAAGTAACACTGGTCAAAACAGAAAAAAACACACAACATTTTGTTACATCTTTTGAAAATGAATTAATTTTTTACAGTCTAAGTGGCCTAGCCATAAATCCATCCCTGGGTACAACATGTCCACATTGCCACCCCAGAGGTCTTTCATAATGTCCATTATGATGACAAGGCCATGTGAAAGGAAGTCAAACATTAAAATGACCTTATCGTGAAAGACATGACATCCAATTCCAACATCCGCAAGGAAAATCTCAATGACTGGAATTAGAAGTTGCTCAGCGGCATGTAGGTTAGACATCAGGTCTCTGGGGATGGCCTTCAGATCCTCAGCTGTTCAGTGTTTGAAGAATTCTGTGCTGTTCGTTATGCTGGTTCCATCGGTAGTGGTTGAAAGTCCTTTTGATCCTTGCGCCAATACATTCAGGAATCACAACGGGAGAACGGGGAACTTGTAACTGTTCCATGAGTTTTACCAGGCCGAGATCTTCTTCTGTTTTGGGCTTTTCTTTTAAAGTAAATGGGTCATGTTATAAAAAAAGAATTTGTTTATTATTTGTACTTATCAGTGACGTGCAGTACGTTTTGTGCTGCGTGAGACATTTCCCCTGCCTGCCCCAGCCCCGCCCCCAGTCCCAACTGCCCCGCCCCCAGCCTGCTGACACCCCGCCCCCCAACACGGTCACCAAGCTATGTGTGAAGGAGGCATTGAGATTGATGTCCTCAGTGGGGTTTTGTTTTTCGTTTTTTTTTACTGGACAGCTTGGACCAATGGCGCTTTGCCATTGGTCCAAACCATCCACAGAGCTCAAGCTTCTAACACAAAATAGAGGCTGTTGCAGCTCTGGCCTTATTATGCTAGGTTACACAAGCAGTAGGGAAGCCCGCTGCTGTGTAACCTAACTTAGCTGTCAAAAGCCGGATGCAGCGCCGCCTGTAATTAACAGGCAGCGCTCCGTCTATGACAAGTTACACAGCGGGGAGGCTTTTCCTGCTGTGTAACCTGTTACAAACCGGTCTGAATGGAGAAAAAAGACTTGAAGCTGAAAGCCTTTTCCTCCATAATACCAGGTGAGGCTCTGCCTCACCTGCCTCCCCTGATTGCACGTCCCTGGTACCTGTATAGCACCCACAATTTATGCAGCACTTTACATACTGCACATTCACATCAGTCCCTGCCCTCAAGGAGCTTACAGTCTACTGTAAGGTCCTATTTCACATGCATGCATACTAGGGCTAATTTTAGACAGATGTCATTTGACCTACCAGCATGTCTCTGGAATTTGGTAGGAAACCGGAGCACCTGAAGGAATCCCACGCAAGCACAGAGAGTAGGGATGCAGCCATACCAATACTTGCATTTTTTTAAGGATAAAATGGGGTAAGGGTTAACTCCTGTCAGTTTATTATTTACTATCTGTTTCCTGTTGGGGAGATTTCTCTTCATTTCTTGTCCCAGGGATACAACTCTGACTGCAGAGGCCATAAGCGTACCACCATGCCTTCCCCTTCAGAATATGTATTTGATCTGCCTGAGGCCTTATTGGTTTTTGAGCCTTCTGTCACAGAGATTTGTCTGATGAAGTCTCAAAGATCCTTAACAGATGGTATTGCCTCCGAGTAGTCTCAGTCAGCTACCATTGTTCCCAAGCTTAGAAAGACCGTTTCAGCTCTCATTGATGTTGTATGCACCATTATGAAATTGGAAAACCAGCTTCTACAAGAACTGCTACCTTTCTCCGATCTGTTAGTGGCCTTGACATTACCAAGACCTTCTTGTGCACCTGCTAGCTGGACACATCCTTCATGGGGACTGGAATATAAATGTTTCCTTGTTTACCAGTTTGAGAAGTCTTTTAATAAGAAGTAGACAATTCCTACTGTGAACCCGGCAATATCCGGTCTCAACAAAGTACTAACAATCCCTGTAGAGGATGCGTCTGCTTTTAAGGATCCCATTAATAAGCATTTGTAGTTTCTATCCAAAATTGACTATGGCCATGAGAAGGGACCTTGTTTCCCTCTAAACTGATCCCATTTGTGGAGTGTTTAGAACTCACGCCAACAGTCCTAGGCTGTTTACAGGTTAATAGCTTTCACTCATCTCAATTCCCATAGGCATCTCCTGTCAGTGAACAGCTGAACAACTCTCTGGCTAAAATGCTGGGCTGCTGAACAGGCATGTAAAAAGCTTTGAGGGGCAGTGTCTCTTTAAAGCTGCCTTGGACACTCTTATTGATGATGTCCACTTCCGTTAACTGCCATCTGTTGATGCATGTCCTGCATCCAATTCTTGGATGTGGTTGCTGCATTAGTCTTCTTTTAGTTAGCCTAAGTAGAGTTTCTACAAGTGATGCAATGGCGAGCTGTTATTGGTTAGCGAGGGCATGTGACCACATTGACCAATGGGAATCTCTCCTTTTTCTGGGACACCATCCCAGAAAAAAGGAAGCGCAGAAAAGATCCCCATTACAGTCACATGGTCACGTGAATTAATTATCGCTTGCAATTGGGAGCATTATTTTGCTACACAGCCTCTAGGAAAATGTAGTTAAGTTTTTAAGTGTCGGCCAATCAGCTGCAGTCAATGTTTGGGTATTCTGGCGGATTCCCAATCCACGCTGTTAGCAGAAGGGGGGATCCTGTTTTTTTTTGTTTATTCATTTATTACAAGTATTTATATAGCACTGAAACTTTACACAGCTCTTTACATACTTCAGATTCACATCAGACCCTGCCCTCTGTAAGCTTACACTCTAAGGTCCCTTACTCACATGCACACACATACTAGAGCCAGTTTAGACAGGAGCCACCTAGCAGAATGTGTTTGGAGTGTGGGAGCAAACCAAAGTACCCAGAGGAAACCCACGCAAGCACAGGGAGAGCATGCAGATAGTGACCTGGCAGGGATTACAACCAGAGTCACCCAGTACCGCAAGGCAGAAGCGTCAACCACTACACCACTGTGCTTGTTTAGCCCAAAAGCTGAACAAATAAATAAAATTATTCTATGCCCATTAGTTGAGAGATAATATCGAGTATGGCCAATATGTTCCAGGGGGCTGGTGGCCCTAACACAAGGCAATGTAAGGAGCGAGTTGGTGTTCATATTGCTTTTCTTTGGCATCGCCAGAAAACTAATGACAGGAATGACTAACATGAAAGAGCTCTGTCTGTAGGACACTAGTTGGAAGACATGCCTGCAAGGCTCTGAGCCCTCATAAAACATAGAAAAGCTGATAACCATCTTGCAGTAATTTGAGTCATGCTGGCTTCTACAACCATCCTTTCCTCTATATACAGATCCAGCAGCTGCTGTGCCTCTTGTCTTCCACAGACTAGCCTGAGAAAACTACAGGGCTTTTACTGACCTATTGCTTTAAAAATGCTGATTTCCAGGGTGCCATGGAAGTCCAGTGGCTTTGGTGTATTCTGTTACCTACAACAAGTATGCAGACCTGGAGTTCACTTCTGACTGCACAGATCATTTCAGAGTAAATTTCATGTTTACTTGTTTGTTCTTCCATATTTTCTTCAGGTAATAGAAATGTATCATTAAAGGCCAATTTCTGCTTGGGCTAAATACAAAAAGATTCATCCCCCAGCAGCCCTTCATAATAATAATGCAGCTCTGCCTACTATACAGTACTTAAAGGAGAACTATGGGGTCAGTGTTTTCCCCCATAGTTCTCCTTAGGGTAACAGGAGGACACAAACTAGCGTCCTCCCGTCACCCTAAGCTCAGCATACCGCGAGCTACAGCTCGCGGTATACTGAGAAGCCGGAGCGGATCCCGACGTAGATGACGGGATCCGCCCAGCTGCGTGAGTGACAGCTGGCTCTGCCTATCTAGAGGCAGAGCCAGCTGTACCCGTCCGTTCCGCCAGTCAGCGCTGGCAGATCGGAGCGGGGAGAGGGCAATCCAGCCCCTCCCCCTGTCACGGCAGAGAGCCGTGACAGGATCGAGAGGTGAGCGAACCCGGTATGTGTTCCCTCACCTCCCGATCTACTGAGCCGACCTGTGACAGTCTCATTGTCACAGGTCGGCTTAGAACTATAAGGTGAGTGGAAATCACTCATCTCATAGTTCTCCTTTAACTCCTCACCTTTGCTGTCCCGTGCAAACCAGTCCCTGATCACAAGCAATAACATGCCCAGGTTGAATGATGCCCAGTGACCTTCAAACCTTAATAATGCATGTGTCTGCAAAACATTGAACAATTAAATACCCAAAATTGTCAATATCCAACACTTTAGAATTTTTTACAATGCATCAGTTTTGAGTTAACCATACATATCATGCCCTAGAAATAGTTATCTCACTCCAGTGTGTGCAACAATACCTAATATGTGTTACGCATTCGCCATTTACGTATGGCCATGCTTCCTTAGTGCAAATGTGCCTGGCAGGGGGAGTGGTCCTATTTAAAACATTAATTTAAAACATTTACAGGGCTATTCACAAAAGGGTGAAGAGTTTGGAGAAGGCAGGAGAAGTGAACAATCTGGGCAAAAATAGCTGATTTGGAAAAATTCTCCAATTCAGCTCACTTTCCAGTTCAGCTATGTTGTCCTAGATTGTTCCCTTCTCCTGCCTTCCCCAAACTCTTCACCCTTTTGTGAATAGCCCTGAGTTTTTATTGGTGTAATTAGGTGTCAAAAATGGAGTGTGTGAAAGGGGCCTCAACACATCTCTAGCACAGTTTACAGACTATCAGAATTTTTCCAAATCAGCTATTTTGGCCTAGATTGTTCACTTCTCCTGCCTTCTCCAAACTCTTCACCCCTTTGTGAATAACCCTGTTAATTGTTTTTAATTTACCTTCATTAGTACTACAAGGGGGCATGACAAGCCCCTATGTGATAGCAATTAGGGCCGGATTTACTCTCTCTGCTGCCCCAAGGCCAGGTTCCCCAATGCGCCCTCCTACGTTCCAAAAACCCCCCCATGGAGAATGGCAGACCTGCAGGTTGCAAACAAGTGATCTCGGCGACATCGCCGAGATCACTTGTACAAAACAAGCGGTTGCTTCCCTGCTGTACATTGAGCTGTGCTTGCACAAAGCAGGGGTAAATGTAGAAAACAACTACCCGCCGGAGCCCAGAACTGCATGTCCCGGGCATCGGGAGATAGGAATTCCACACCCCTGCTGCCCCTCTACTCCCTGCTGCCCCGAGGCCGGGCCTTGGTTGGTCTTGTGGGAAATCTGTCCCTGATAGCAATAATGTTGTGACAGGTCCTCTTTATGGAAATGTTCCACTTACGATGAATAACAGTGTATTATGGGTGGGTGAACTTTTTTCATGGTGTACAGCCATTCACTGTTGTGAATGAGCTCTTAAACTAGTCCCCCAGCCCCTGTCTTTAATGTAGAAGTGATTTGGGCAGCTGTAAAGGGGTCTGATCACATCTACATCTCGGTGAAGTGAGTCCTCGATCTGCCTGGAGACTTTTAATGCCACATTGTGTTGGATTTGTCCTTGCCAGCAAAGATGTTAAAATGGCTATGAACATGGCAATCTGATTATAGAAATCACTTTTACGTTTAATAATAATGAAGTGTGAACGTCTACCCAAACAATCCAATCAATATGTATCCATTCATTTATTTGCTTATTCTAAATAGTTGTTGGTAGATCTAAATTGTACAATCAGATTGTAAGATGCCTGTCCAGCTTTATTCTGAACCTCATAGTTTAGCACTCAGTGTCTGACATATCATACCTCCTAATTTTAGGACTTGAGAAAGAGGGTCACCTTGGCATGAAAAGTGGTCAATGTTGCATTGTGCTAAATATTGGGGGAGGGGGGGGGGGTTGTTTGGGTCTGTGGAACCTCAAGATTTTATTTAAATCCTTGGCCAGTCCCACAGGATTGAAGACAGTTAGGGGGTCTGTTCATAGGCGCACAATATCCTAGATCCTCAGTGTGCATAACTGTATCAAGAGAGCCCATTAATTGATGCTGTTAGCTAATGTCAGCTATGGACCCCAAAGAAGCTGATGAAGCACAGATCATGGAAATGTGTAGATCTCTCTCTGAACCAGCCGCTGACACCTGCCGCGCTGGTTCTGGGCCCACAAGGGGGACAGCTGAGCCCGGTATAGCAGGGCCAAGCCTTTAATAATGCAGCCTGAGGCGGTTGACTGAGGCGACATCTCATTGGGTCCTGTTGGGGGGTAGGGGGTAGAGGGGCGGCCAGAACATCCCAGGTTGCTAAGAGCTCTTAGCACCTGTGAAGCTCTGTCCGGCTTCCCACCCAGCTCACTGATGTCATTGGTTGCCAAGAGCTGAGCGGGATGCCCAGCTCCAGGCAACCAGTGACGTCAATGAGTTGGGTGGGATGCCGGGCAGAGCTGACAGACCAAGAGGTAGCATGACACCCTCCCTTCCTCGGTAACAAGCATCCACCACCAGCACCTAGCACTTCAGGACTACGCAGTTTATATACATATTGTGGTCCTGATGTGGTTAATAAAATAAACCTCTTTTGTGCAGAACTATTTTCACTTTGTTACTAGATCTGACCAGAGGCGGCTCTTTAATTAGGCAAATTAGGCGGTCGCCTTAGGCCTCGCGCTCCCGAGGGCCTCGCGGCCGCCTAGTTTGCCCTGTCAGAACGGCACATCACCTCGCTCGCAGCCAGGTAACGTTGTGAGCTCTCAGCCCTGCCGCTGTCAAACTGACAGGAGCGATAGCGACAGGCCTGAGAGCTCATCCGTTTCCTCGATCATCGGTGCGGTCCATCCACTGTCTTCTGGAGCTCCGCCCCCCAGCCAATGAGAAGAGACCTCACTCCTCCCATCCACCGCACGAGGATCTCTGGCTGGGAGGGCGGAGCTTATCTTTAGCAGCAGATGGAGACGTCGGCGGCGCCGGCTGGTCTTGCACGCTCCTGCCAGCTCCCGCCTCCCAGCCACGGCCGCCACAGTGCTGGTAAGTGGCGGCCTGGAGAGCCCTAAAGAGAATTCTGAGAAAAGCGCTGTGTAGTGCAGATGGGAGCCCTGTGTAGAACCCTGTGTAGAACCCTGTGTAGTGCAGGTGATAGCCCTGAGGAGAGCTCCGTGCAGAGCGCTGTGGAGAGCATGTGAGAGCCCTGGTTTAACCAGGGCTCTGTGGGGTCTCACAAGGGCTCTGTGGGGTCTAACCAGCCTTGTTAGACCCCACAGAG
>NW_017306686.1:581380-618080 GCF_000935625.1 Nanorana parkeri | reverse complement strand
GCGCAGTGTGCAGCTTCTGAGAAGATACGCTATTAGCGTAGCGGGAGTGATGCAAAATGCGCAGCCGCCTTCCCCGCTATGCTAATAGTGTATCTTGTCAGAAGCTGCACACTGCGTGCGCCAGTTTAAGTAGTAACCAGCACACGCTGTATGCAACTTCTAACAGCGTGGGAGACGGGAGGCTGCGCTTGTTGGATCCAGGAATCAGGTGAGTATTAGAAAAAAAAAAAGTTTTATTTTATGTTCTATTCTTAGTTCTAGAATGGCATTGTAGTACTTTCAGGTGGAATACAGCTTCATAAGATATCAGCTAGGAAACTACAAGTCCCAGCATGCCCTCATTGCCCCTGTACAACAACCAGATATTGCCGTTCCCTGGGTGATATGTGTGTGTGTGGGGGGGGGTGTACAGGGACAATGATGGCATGCTTGGACTTGTAGTTCCTTAGCTGATATATATGTGTGGGGGTGGGGGGTACAGTTCTAGTGGATGTTTATATAATATGGGGGGGCCGGAAAAAAATGTTCTGCCCCGGGCGCCCATAACTATGGTTACGCCACTGCACCAGTGCCAGCAAAATCGGGTAGTGCATGGTTGAGAAGCAGCCTGTTTAAAAGGGTTAGCTGGCTGATAACAGCACAGTAATAACGTAGCTGTAAAATACACCTTTGAACTAAAAGTCGTTTCTTTCAAGAAGTTTATTACCCGTTGCACTCTATGTGTGTCCATTAGGAAGTACAGTACAGTGTTTGCTATCAATCTAATAAATGAGGATAGTACACAGCAGGAGCACTTCAATAGAAGGAATGTTTAACTTTAGTACCAGGAAGGACCAGGAAGTAAACAAGGTGCAAAATTAAAAAGTGCAAGAACCGTTCAGAAGCAAAGGTAGGTTCTCTCCAGTGTCTTGATTGGGCAATGTCACCTAGGGGTGAAACACAGAGTGTAAACTCAAAAATTCTGTGTATCAAGTCTATCAGATAGGGGCCCAACGACTAAATGAAGGAGCATGCGTGGCAGGCTGACAACACTGCAGCTAATTGTAAGTCAGTGGCTTAGCTTTGTCAGCCTACAACAGGACGTTTGGTGCCTGGCAAGATCTCTAAGTAGGAACCTTCATAAGGCATTTACAAAAAAATTGCAAAAAATGTATACAGTAAGGCATGATGCCAAATATACTGAAAATTACAGTGAATTTAGGGTTTACATGCACTTTAAATAGGCCACTTGGTTGGTGCTTACAGGGAGAGGTGGACATGCGGAGCACACTGATCATCTAAGCTATAGATGGCTGGTTTGCTCCTGAGTTCTTTCCTTAGTCAACAGACTGGTGCTAAAGCAGCATTACAGGTGATCATACATTGCAAACATTTTATATGTCTCATTTGTAGGACAAACAACAGACACCAGCAGCTATGGCGCCCAAAGTTGAGTTGCAGGAAATTCCTGCACAAAGGCAAAGTGCAGGAGCTGATTGGTGCTGGATTCCTGCACCGATCTGTTAGAGATACTCAAAGGACACCAAGATTCAAGTAAGTGTATACATGAATAGTATGAAAACACATCTGTATTGTATATCACTCCATATGCCACACTTTGATCCTAGGTAAGCAGTCGGGCGGAGATGAATCTATGCGTTTCTTGTAAGAGGAAAAGTTACCAACACTTCGTTATCAAGATGCAAACGTGACTTCTCTATAAATGATGCATCATATAAGTCATAGAGCCAAAGTTTTGGGGTCGAGTAGAATCCGTTTCTCAAGGTGACATAGTATCACTTCTTATAAAGATAGGTCTGCGTTAAAAGGAGGAAATGGAGGTAGACATCAAGATACTGTATATCCAAAGGTAGTCCTAACACAAACTGCTAAAAACTCCCCTTGGCAAGCGCAGGGACAAATAAAAGCAAGGTTAACAGGCCACTGTTACTTATGTACTACTCTCATGCACTTAGATTTTACCATTGGGCTGCCATAGGGGAATGTAGGATTGCAGATGATGCACAAGTGACTATCCCCTTTCATACAAAGCCCTTTGAGGTAGAGGGATTGCATGTGTTATGATGATATTTATTCCGTTAAACTATGCAATAAGTAAGGTGGTCGAGCATATAAATGGGGGTATTAGGTATACTGGTATACTATGTAATTCATTATTAATTGCTTTAATATTTTTGTGTATGTATATTATGTAATAAAATTATGACTTTATTATATTGTTGTATGTTGATACCTTTAATGTCCGTAATTTTCACTTCTTTGACATTTGTACCTATATGGATGTAGTACCATATCAGCCCTTTATATCAATTAGTACTTATGGTGCCCAATGTACCAACCTATAACATGTGTGATTTGCCATATGGATCATTATTTCCAACTCTCGTTGGGTCTAATTTCTAAAATAATAATCATTATGGCTGATAAAGAACATTATAGCTAAATGAACTGAGATTCAAATTTCTTTGACAATTCACAGCAAGCCTGCGCTGAATGATCAAAGGAGAATGAGTGTTTGCACCTGATTGGCTGCTATGAGTTGTCTTACTGCAGACAGCGAAGGTGCCGGAAATTCAGAGTTGGAGGATTGTTGGACAGTTTGCCAACAAGCATTCTGGTGAAATGGTCAGTGGTCCTGGAAAAAAAAATGTCTCATCTTTTCCAGGTTCCATCTTTGTATTATGCAAAGGAACAATCTGAGAACACTCTTTAATGTGACTGGTGCAGATAAATGTCTCACCTCCAACAGATGATACTGTGTTCTTTAAATAGCTGTTGAGTGATTCTGACCAGAGTGCCCGCTCTCAGGTTTCAGTGGATGTGAAGACGTCACCATGCTCTTGAATTTGTTCCATGAGGGTATCTCTCAATGACATGCTCTTATGATACCACCTGTTCATAACCTGGTCCAAGCAAGATGACCATACTGTTACAGTAACCCTGATGCAAAACTGAATACAGTATTGAGAACAAGGTCTCCCATGTGGAGAAGAGAGTTTATAATTGCCTGTCCTGGGCTGCTGGTCTGCCTAGAGAAGGGGTAGGCAACCTCAGCACTCCAGCTGTGGTGCAACTACAAATACCAAGAGATATTGCAAAACTATGTCAGCCACAGGCATGACTCACAGAAGCAGAAGCTTGCTTGGATTTGTAGTTTCACAACAAGCTGGAAGGCTGTTACTTCACTACTGTGTCCTACAGTGACGTAGGAGCCGGTGGAAGGAATCACATCATTCAAATTAGGACCAGGAGTCCAACAGTCTTGAAAGTGTAGATATAGATGTCATTTCTGAAGTACTATTTTAGATGATAGAGACACTTGACTAATTGCTGCTGCAATTAAAAAAATTGTTAGTTAACCCAATTGTGTGATATACCTAAAGCCCAGCTGTACTCAAAAATGCTTTTTTCCCACCCATCGCTCCCACCCATCTCAAAACAAATAACACATCCTACCAGCCTTTATTTTTCCTTTACATTGTGAAGTCCCCTTTGGGTCCCTCACCACCGCCATTTCCCTGTGGGGGGACCGCAAATGCAACAGTGCGATGGTACCTGAGACTGCAGATCCTCTTCCACTCCCTCTGTTGATGTCGGTCCTCTTCTGGATCCTAAGAGGAGGCTGGCCAATGGACAATCAATAGGAAGTGTCCGCATCATGCAGGCGCTGGCATGGACACTCAAAAAAGAAACCAACCAGGAAGAAAACCAGACTCTGGGCTGCAGCATCACGTGACCACAGCTTAAGGTAAATACAAAAAAGGGCTATTAGATAGAGAGTTTTTTTAAATCTAACAATTAGATGGTGGGGCGTGGGAGGGAGAAATCTATCATACAGCTGGGCTTTAATAATACAATCTCTGCAGCGCTTCTAGTGAACTACCTACATTTAAACCACTACTACTGTGAATCCCCACATATATCAACAGATATCAGATATATAAATAGCAATCAACAAAAAAAAACATAAACAGACTAAATACAATCTGAATAGAGAATGCACTGTACAGCTCAAACTGCAAATCTGCAAAAGACAAATAGAGAAATGTAGTCATACTACTGGAAGTTGTCTTCAACCAGTCAACACTGTGGACACCTTCCAATTAAAAGCAGGAAAGGGGTAGGTTAGCTGCAACAAAACATTTGGTGTGTACATGGCATAAAAGGCCACTTACGTAACTTCATTTCACTTTTCTGTATCACTCCATTGTGGCACTGTGCAGTGTGGATTACACTTATCTCAGATTGATCTCCAGGCGAAGAACCAGCCAGCTCATCCAAGTCTCTCACTTAGGTAATAAAATAGTCACACCTGTATTGTCTGAGGCCTTTATAGAAGGAAACATAACTATTGTGAAAAGCTGGCTTCATCCCATGGTGTCAGGACAAAGACGTCAGGGTACAGTTACAAAGTAACCACGGGGCTAAGAATGGCAAACATCTACATCTTGGCCATGTCCAAACAGCATTGTTTACTCCTTGGCAAACTACCCCAGGTTCAAAGATTTACACATTAAGTATTTATGATTTCATACAGTAACACTGAATCAGCTTTTAACTGAGATCTGTCAAAAAATAGTTATTTTTCTAGACTGAATGTTATACTTGTTTTGATGCTTTCCTCTCTATTTCATCCATAATGGAAATTAAGATTGTTTTCAACCATTCTGCCTTAATCTATCTTTGCACACCAAGTACCAAAAGTTTGCTCTGCTCTTCTGGATGTCGGTTCTAGGTGCAGAGTATGTAAACTGTCTCCTTTGTCCTTTTTGTCCCTATCATTAATGTGTCTTGTGGGACCATGGCATCAGATCTTTTCAATGTGTTACTAAAGCAAACCAGTCAACTAGAGTAAAAAGGGACAGAAAACAGTTGACTTGGGGAAGCATGATGTAAAAATGTGGCCCTAAATATACAGTATCTAATGGAACTTTTTACAATTTTTGTTTGTAATCTGCCCTAAATCTCTTGGTGCAGGTCAGCTTATGAATATTCATAATACACACATATTTCATCCTATCTCTTAATTATCTAATTTGGTATTTTGCAAATCATTTGTTGTCCATTCATTCTTCCTCCCGTTCATGTTATTGAATGTCTGTACCCCGTTACACACATGGAAGGGAGGGAGAATCTGCAGGAGCCAGGGCATTGCACCCGCAACCCACAGTGATTTGCAGTTGCAATGCTTTATTGGCTGCAACGCAAAAAAAGTATCGAATACACATTTTTTCATTTGTGAGGAAGTGTGCATGCATTATTATTTTTTAAAATAATGTGGAATTTTCTTTTAAATGCATGTTCTTTTGTCAGAGGGTGAACTTTCTGGCACTCATACAGAATTACAAATGAAATGTTTCAGAATTTAGTGATGAGTCAAGGTCCGTAGTGATGCAGAGCCTCAATAATTAACAAATATTTTAGTGAGATCATTTCACTGACCAACAGGCCAAAAATAATGCCTCGAAGCGTTCACTCGCTGATTTAATCTGGAAAAAATTCTTATCATCCTGCAGAACACATGCGTGCGTTTGTCATAGAATCTTAGCAGAGCTTACTTCTCCAGAGCTGAGGGAGGAATTAAAGCGGCAGGTTACAATTCCTGATACACATAGGGAATCATGGGAATCCTACACTGTTGGTTTTTGGCAAGGGGCTATTCTCTATACCTGGGGTAGGTAACCTTAGCACTCCAGTTGTGGAATGACAAATCCCATTAGGTGTTGCAAGACTCTTGATAGCCTTAGGCATGAGTCCCAGAGGCAAAGGCATGATGGATATGTTGTTTCACCACAGCTAGAGTGCCAAGGTTGCCTTCCCCTGCTCTATACTAATGTAACCCCTTAATACTTAAAGTGTATGCAAACCCTAATAATACGCAGTGGCATCACAAGGGGGGTGCAGGGGGTGCGGCCCGCACCCGGGTGACACCATTGCAGGGGTGACACCAAAATGACTGACAGTCATTTTGGTGTCACCCCCTCAAAAAAGTCAGGCACTCGGTCATGGACCGAGAGCCCGACAGTGTCAGGAGAGAGGAGGGGACCCGGCCTCGGGAAGCCCTTGATAATACACTTCTCCATTTTGCTCCCTTTCAGTCTGTTATATATAAAGGTCAAAGTGTTTTGTTATAACACTCTCTCTCCTGTTATCGCGGCTGTGCTCACTACCCATCTACAGGGCTCGGAACATGGACAGTGCTCACTCCTGTGATGTGTCCAAAATCTGGGTCTTCCTGGCACCATGACAGGATGCAGCTTTGTAGCATATTGTGAGTTTTTGGAGCAGGATTTGGTGGGGGTGCAAATGGCCTAAAATTATAGAAAATACATTAATGAAGATATTTAAAAGCTGCTTAGACAATTTTTACCTACTGGGGCTCCTTGACTGCATAGGCTATTCTTTAACAAAGGTGAACTAACCCAATGTTTCTAAACCGTTTTTCCGACACGGCATCTCCAGGCACCTCAGTCTAAAATGTCATACATTTTAAGGGGGACCCCATGCAAAAACACCCAAAAAAGTTTCCCTCTTCACATCGAAGTGTCCCCTTCAAATCAAGATCCCCCCCTTTCAGATCAGAGTTCCCCCTTTGCATCAGGAGCCCCCTTCACATCATAGTCCCACTACCACAAAATCTGAGGCACCCCTGAGGAGGCTAGATGCACATCAGGGTGACACAGCAGCCTGGTTGAGAAAGACTGAACTAACCCCATAAGCATGTTATTTAATTAAGCAAGGTTTTTATTGCTAGAGCCGGGTGATCGTGTCAGGGAGAGGGAGCCATGGCTTCGTTTAGCGGGGGTCGTGACGGCGCCCCCCCTCAGTCCTGCGCCCGGGGCAAGTGACCCCCCCCGCACCCCCGGTTGTTACGCCACTGGTCCTGGTGACTGTTATCACTGAAAGATGAATAAAAAATCCCACATTTTGGGTTGTCCACAGAATGGGAATATAAGGGAAATCTTTCAATAGGGACATTAGACCCTGCTGACCACCGGGGATTTCCCTCAATTTGGAGGGATTTCCTGTTACTTGTGGCCATCAAACAGAAAGTGAGAGGAAATCTCCACAATGAGACACAGATGGCAAAAAAAAAGCTAACAGTGATTATAACCGTCCCTTACGCTATCCAATTTAAAAAAAAAAAAAAACATTTTGGCTTTAGTTGTACTTTAGCGTGGCTGTATTGGTGTTTTTTAGGCTCTTTAGAGGGAATGAGTAGTTTAGAGAATATAGCTGAGAAGACAGATTAAACTGTTTTTGCTTTCAGTTCATCTCACAAGAAGTGATAAGGACACTGGAAGTGATCACAAGGAAATGACAAGTGACATGACACTTCTGGCAAGAACAACAGGTATTTTGTGTACTTGCTGGAAATGTTCTTAGTCTGAAAAATTATTATTATTTTACAGGATTTCTATACCGCCAACAGTTTGCACAGTGCGTTACAACGTAAGGGGAGACAGTACCATAACAAAAAAATGCCATGCAAAAGGATTAGAGGGCCGTACTCATGAGAGTTTACAATCTACAAGTAGGGGCAGTGATACAGAAGGTAAAAAATAAAAGCGTTTGCAGTCATCTCATCTAAGGAATGGTAGGGTGCAATATATTACATTTTTGTTCTTGGGTTTCCCTATTCTTTAACCTCCTAAAACAGTGAACTTAGTAACATAGTAACATAGTATGTAAGGTTGGATAAAGACCAAGGTCCATACAGTTCAACCTATGTATGTGTGTGTGTGTGTGTGTGTATTTATCTAGCTTTACAACTTCCCATATCCCTGTAGATTCTGCAAGAGAAGAAACTCATCCAGTAGTTTCTTGTTTTTATCAATGTTATCAGATACTACCGTCTGTGGGAAGGAATTCCAAACTTTCACTACTCTCACAGTGAAATACCCCTTGTGAATTCTACAATTGAACCCCCTCTCTCCCCAGGTTCTCAATACAGTTTTACAATTTTGCTTAGGTCCTGTTATAGTGCGAATATCTTCTGTTCAGAGTTTACTGCTCTGCATCTCCAATCTCTATGTCATGGATGAATAAGATGAACAGGACCGGTCCCAGGACTGAACCCTGGGGCACCCCACTCCTAACCTTTGCCCAGTTATCACTGCCCTCTGGGTCCATTCTTGCACCCAATTGGGTCATCTAGACCTATAACTTCTAAAACTAACCTAACCTAATCCTCAAACATGCCCTGAAAATAATGAACCTCTATTCCGCTGCTACACACCTCTAGTAGCTTGCATGCCCCCAGGATTCAAGTTCCAATATACAAGTCTTCTTTTACATGATATAGTTTTTTTAGCTTTAGAAAAGCAGAGGTTTGTTAAACATGTTTAGAAATCTTTATTAAAAAATATACTTATTTAATACATCAAGTTTGCCAAACAAAATAGAATTATAGTTTCCAATATAACATAAATCACAATTCGCAAACATTATGCTTCAAAATATAATTTCTTTCTCTTCACGCCTATCCAAAATATGACTCTAAGCTCAGTAAAATACAAACTAGCGAGCAAGTTCATCAGGTGAAGCAAATTGGGTTATATTTTAATGATTAGATATGAGCAAGGCATCCAAAATATGTCCTACTGACAATTTTCAGGGTTTGAACCAAGAACTTAACCTACCAGTCAAACTACCAGGATTGGTAAGTCAGAGAGTTATAATGGTGTTTTAAGTTTGTGGAAGTCAGGCTGGATAAGGTTTTTTTTTTCCCAACATTCAGCACCATTTCTATGTTTGGAAATGAGCTTAGAAAAGAGGAAGATGATGAGAATAAAACGGGGAAGTAGCATTACTTGTGGGTTACTGTGGCTGAAGGACACGGTGGTGATACCTATATAACAAAACAGCTACAGGTGGTGGTGGTGATGATGCCAAAGGCCACTATGCACGAAGGAGTCTCTCTCTAGACATAAAGCTAAATATGTACATGTCACACACAAATCCATGTTTGACTTTCATGTACAGGTTTCAGAGGATGGTCTTCCAAAAGAGATTTCAGAAACTTGGTAACAATGCATTTAAGGTTCTCGCTGGAGATTAAATAAATGTGTGAGATGTAGACTATATTCCTTCTCCATGAGGAACTGATTTGCCCTTTAGGTGACTTCCATTTGAAGAATGACATTTTAAAACTGTATAATGGCACAAAGGTCTGAACAGATTGGGCAGGGATTAATAAAAAGCAAAACCTAAGTCCTTCCCGAGAAGCTAGGTTCCACTTATGTGATGGCTTTGCCCAGGACATTGTATTTTATTCCACTTTTAAGAGTACACACAAACATTTCTAACCATGATAACTCCAAAATGTTCAGCCTCAAAAATCTATCTCACGTCCAAGAAAATACTGTCAAGAGGTTAGGAAACGCCATAATATTTTTTTCATCTAGGTATGTTGAAACACACAGCAATTAAAGATGTGCAAATTGGAACTGGATGATAAAATACTTTTTTTGTATATAGCTATTGTAAATCAATGGAGAATGGGGGTTAGGCTAACTGATCTTATTTGCTATGAACAGAGGTTTGGTGTTTTCGAATGGGAGCTTGAAATGGGACATTTGTGTTATCTCTGGTTGGCGCTCTTTATCAATAGCACCTTTTGATAAAGCACCATGCAGGAAAGTCCATTGAGGCATAAAACACTTTAAAAAATAAAAGTAAAAAAATCAATAGTCAGCTTTTCTGCTAAGCAACACAACAAGGTACAACAGATTTATCAAACAGATGTTAGGTATTACTGCAAGGTTGCAATAGATTGTTATACCCAGATAATGTTGCTAATATAACCTGGAACATTTTTCTCAAACAGTAGTGGAGTTCTATCTGCCTGAAAAGTTGTAACAGATTGTCAGTTTCTCTGCCAAGCAAAATCATGTTTAACACAGCGTTGAATGGTTTCTTCAAACCTTCAGTCCCTGTAAACCACGACAGAGATGCCATATCCTATTCACCATGCTGAATGTAACTTGACCGCTAGTACTGTGCAGTTCCGTGAAAGAAGAAGTTTGCCATTTACTAATGAGGAGGAAAATGTAGTTGCTTGCTGTGGCAAAGAAGAAAGATTTTACTTTTATTAGACAATTAGGGAAAATTAGTAATGGATGTGAACTGAAATGGAACGGTAGCTTTTATTAATAATAAATTATAAAACTCTTTGGCAGTTATTACTGTATATGTCTTATACCAGATTTTACCAAAACCAGGGGTAAACTTTAAAGCTGGACTCCGGGTACCATCCAAAGTTACCCTTGCAGTGAGGCTCCTCCTGCACTGCAAGGGTTAAAAGCTCTTTTTTTAGCATTGTTACATTAACATCTTCAGTTTGTGTGTGGGCCCTTGGCATCGTCACTTGGAGTGCAGGACTGCTGGTCCTTTATTCGTATTCGATGATGTCAGAGTACGACCTATAGAGCGGTGAAGAGAGGCAGCTTCGGAGGGACCCTGTCCTGATGTTTTAATGCATGTTAACCCAATGTAGTCTTTTTATAACCGGTTCTCCCACTGAATTTCCTATGCTCCTCTGCTACATCTAGTGGCTGTAATGCAGTGCAAATGGTGTTCTCCCAACCCTACACTGGACAAAGCTTTTTAAATCAGCCCCATAGTATATGTGCACTGCCATTCATTTTGAATGGAATCACAACTCACATTTACAGTAAAAAATGCACCTGAACTTAAAGGAGAATTATGGGGTGAGTGAAAAACTCTCATCCCCATAATTCAAGCCAACCTGTGACACTTAAGCTGTCACAGGTTGGCTCTATTGTTTAGGAAGTCAGCGAACACATGCCACGGAATGCTGACTTTCATGGCATGTGACTGTCAGTCACCGCTCCCTGCAGGGATTTCTCCCTCCCCTCTCCGTTCTTCCAGCGCTGACTGGATGAACAGATGGGGTAAGGGGTGGCCTCTTGAGAAGCAAAGCCAGCTGTCAATCAGCCAGCGGGGTGGATCTCGACAGTATTGCCGGGATCTGTCCTGGCTGCGGCGCGGCTCTGCGCTCTCAGCATATAGAAGACAATAGCACAATATATACTGAGTTTTGGGTCACTGGAGGACATTTATATATGTCCTCCTATGACCCTGAAGAGAACTATGGCCAAAAAAAGTTTGGCCATAGTTCTCTTTTGAGTGAACCATAACACCATTAATGCAATTCACATTTTCACTGTGTGTTAACATACACAGGAGGTGTAAACAGGCCCTAAAATTATCACTTTGTTAACACTTTTGGCTTTGTCCCAGCTTAAAAATATTGGCTATTACATATTTATTTCATCTAACACAGTTCCATGTTCTTTGCACTGTGCAAGGAAACTGAGGAAGCTGAAGGAAACCCAATGTAAACATTGATAGACTGTGTAGAACCCAGGACCAGAAGCTACAAGAACTTTGGATGCAGTGAGAGATTTTGATAAAAGTCGAAATACTGATGTAAACAGCCTAATTCAAATTCAAATGCAACAATAACATGTTTGAAAAGCATACAAAAGCAAGTCTCGGGGGGGCCAGAAAGTTTGGTTACACAACTGTCATCTGGTTTCGGTGATACAGTAGAGAAAGTTTTCCTAGGAGACCGACAAACAGATCGAGCTGCTTGCGCACATGGACGGTGCTGCTGGGGATCGCATAAACTGTGTCCTTAAAAGGTACAAAACCTTCAGCTGGTAAAGCTCCAAAGATCAGCTGGCTCGGAGGCTCTCTGAGGATATAACCAAAGCAAGGACAACTTGTCTTTCCTCAGAATCTTGCAAAAGAAAAGCAGAGCAATAATGTGTGCTCAGCGATGGGCACGTTGCCACATATCGCTCAAGTGGTGGATCAAAGAAAAACGTGCTGGTCACAGTTGAACATTTTTCATTTAAACCAACTCCACGCCTACCTGCTGATAGAGTTTAAAGGAACCCGGTCACTGGATTAAAATATTGTCACCGCAACAGAATAGGCTTTTTTCTTACCTATCCTGCCACCCACTCCTCTGATCTTCAGCATTTTGCAAAGCAATGGCCTCTTCAAGAGCAAGTGCAGCACAATTACAAATACCGACACACGGAGTTCCTCCTGAAAGTGTGAGCTTTTCCACATGCTGCAGCTAAGTCCGTGAAAGGCGGAAACATGTCAATGGTTGCTTTTTGTACAGATGCATGTAGAAAACAAAATCTGTATTTTTACTGCACTAAGGCCCTATTCACACCATATCCGTTAGCATTCATTTTTCAATAGATGCCAACAGAAGGACTTCTGAAAATGAATGGGTGGGAATGGGAGCAGTTCACACCCATCACAGTTGTTGCATTGCAATGCCCTCCGTTGAAAAAAGTGCAACACAACAGACTGGGGGGAACTTCTAACGTGCATCAACGGATGGCAGGACCAATACCTTATATAGCTTAATGTAAAAGTAGAAAAACAAACAGAAGAAAACCCCCAAAAACGCAGCATAACACAATGCAACGGATGACAACAGACTATGCCAACTCATACCTCCCGTGACTCACGTTTTTTGGCTCCCATTCTGGTATGAATGCACCCTTAGGCCTGGTTCACACCTGGGCGTTTTGTAGCACGTTCGAACGCTCTGCAAAACGCTCAAACACCGAAATCCCATTATTTCCTATGGGTATGGTTCACACCTGGGTGTATTTCAACCCGTCTGAACATGCTACAAAACGGCCTACGCCCAAAGAAGTACATGTACTTCTTTGGGGCGTTTTGGTCGCGCGTTTCCATTGGGATACAGCCGATTAGCCCTCGGAAACGCGTGTTTGTCGCCATTGGTAAAAACGTGCGACGCGAAACGCGCGACAAACGCACATATTCAATACGCCTAGGTGTGAACCCAGCCTTAGATGATTATTGGGGGTAAGCTGTGATTTTTCTGCTGTATATTTCCAATGACCTCTTCAAACCTATTAGACTTCTTGTTGTGCCCGATGCCTGGCTACCCTCTGCAAGCAACCAGCAGCCCCTATGTCAATACAGGACATAGCAGTGACGAAGGAGTGAGCGGAAGGATCCATACTTGATGACAGGGATGCAGACATTCAACACTCCTGAAAGTGTCAAATGTATAGATTCTTCAGAGCAAAAATCAGTGGGACAGAAGAATATAAAGCCTTCTCTGCTGCAGTGATAGAATGTTAACCCAGGAACAGAGTCTTTTGAATACCATTATTTGTTTCTGGTACCTAGATACCCTGCTCACTAAAGTCCTACATTTGCCTGCATGCCTATATTTTTCACGGACCTAAATTTGAACCTAAAAAATACAAGTCAACAAGTTCCAAGCACCATCACTCTAGATTTATCGGCGCACAAGCCCGGAAAGCACAGAATACCATATGCAGGCAGCAAGCCAACTTTTGATTTGTCACATTCGAGTAATACTGCACCCTTTTTTGTTTTGTTCTTTGTATTTTATAAGATAGAAGGGTTAGAACATTTTGTTGCTACCTGTGTCCTAGTTGGGGAGATAACACTTCACTTTCTGTGATAAAGGAACTAAGGAAATTCCCACTTCTTCACTCTACTAGTAAAAGTGCTTGTTATGGCCGTCCATGTTCCTAACTTCCTGTTCCAGTGATATTACAGGAAGTGAGGGGGAATCTCCCAAATAAGGAAACAGACAACAATAAAAACCCAAGAGAGTTCTTGGCCGTTATCATCTACATACGGTTCCCTTGTGTACTTTAAAAATGTCCATGAAGACAGATTGCAAATCTTATCCTCGCTTTTTACAAAATGTTTATGTTTATACATTCATACAGATCGATTATTATATGCAATGATTTACATGGGTCATTGATATCAGACCCTGCCACCAAAAGAGCTCATTGTCAAATGTCTTATCACCACACATATACACACACACACTCACATGGACAAAATTTAGGGGGAAGCTGACAAATCTATAAGTATATTATTTGGGTTGTGCATAGAAACCAATACAAACACAGCTAGAACATTCCAACTTCCTGCATTTTTACCCTGTAAACTCTAACCAAACAGGCACTTTTAATTTCTCTTTCAAGCTTTGGTGTGGCCACCAATAAGGAATGATCTACTTCCAAACTGTAACTCGATGAGTGCAAATCATTTACCTTCATTTACATATTATTTTAGAATACAAGATAGACAAAAAGCAATAGTTTGCTACTCTTATTGAGTTACTCTTGTTGGTTGTAGTACAATTTAACATCCTGTAGGTGGCGCTGAGCAATCTGGTATCTAAGGAATGCCATTTAATGGTGGTAAAATTGACAAGACACATGACATGAGGGAATTAGTTCCACAGTTAAATGAGAAAACAGTGCGTTGCTTTTTTAAAATACAAAAATGAAGATATCTTTAATGGATGAATTGCTGGACCCATTAAAGGCTAGGCAACCAATAGCCAATGAAAGCAGATGGTACCTGGCCCCTTAAAGCTCAACTCAAGTTAAAGGAGAACTATGAGATGAGTGATTTCCACTCACCTCATAGTTCTAGCCGACCTGTGACAATGAGACTGTCACAGGTCGGCTCAGTAGATCGGGAGGTGAGCGAACACATACCAGGTTCGCTCACCTCTCGATCCTGTCACGGCTCTCTGCCGTGACAGGGGGAGGGGCTGGATTCCCCTCTCTCCGATCTGCCAGCGCTGACTGGTGGAACTGACGGGGGAGGGGGCGGGTACAGCTGGCTCTGCCTCTAGATAGGCAGAGCCAGCTGTCACTCACGCAGCTGGGCGGATCCCGTCATCTACGTCGGGATCCGCTCCGGCTGCGGCGTCTCAGCATACCGCGAGCTGCAGCTCGCGGTATACTGAGCCTAGGGTGACGGGAGGACGCTAGTTTGTGTCCTCCCGTTACCCTAAGGAGAACTATGGGGAAAAACACTGACCCCGTAGTTCTCCTTTAAAAGTTTTTTAGGAGAAGAAAAAAGTAAATGCTTCTGTCAGGTTGTGCTGTCCATGACCACCTTGGGGAGATTTCCCATAACTCCCTCTATCTGTGACAAAAGGCACGGGGTTGTCACTAAGACAATAAAGACACAAGCAGTAATAGTAACCTGACAGATGTTCTAACCTTTCCTAGTTACTCTCTGCACTGGAGAGCTTTCCCCAATTGGAACACAGATAACAAATAAAAACAGGACTGGGTTTCTCATTCTTCCCCACTCTAAAATGAAAAAAAAGTTAGGGCTTGAGTTGGGCTTTAATGAGACTCTGCAGGTTCACTTAATGCCACCCTCACCACCACGTCTTACACCAACCTTCCCTTCATTCTCTTCCTACGCTATTCACCCGGCGAAGATAGTAAAATACCTGCTACTTCTGAGTATGGTGGAGAGGTGACTGTCGCCCCTTCGTTCCTTAATACAGAGCTGGGCGTGGGTAGTCCACAGCCTTGTCGAATGCTAATCACATGTTCCCTGTTACAACCATATGTAGAGCATACAGTAACATGGAACATGGTGTAATTACCAGCCCCTAACCCTCAACCCGTCCCCTCACTTTCTTGAATCACAGGGTGCTTCTCCCCACAGGCTCCTGTTTTTATTTGAATTTGACATGACTGTGCATCATTCATTCACTTATCCATTCACAGGATCCGTGAATGAAAAGACTAAATGACCAGGCTGACACTGCTGTGGTACGGACCTAGGTTGGGGGAATAGTCTGCAGGAGCCTATGCATATCACCGCAATTCAACTTTGCAAGCTCAAATCAAAAAATTAATAAATCCACATTTTTTATTTGTCACTTACACCAGGCTTTTTCTCTTCAGTTTATCGGGTGAACATGGCAGCAAGGGGTCGAAGTAAAGATCAGTATAGCAGCACAGGGAAGCAGGATGTGCATGGGCAAAGCACAGGTTCACTTTAAAATATTGTTCTGTTTGGTAGCATAACAACAAATAATAAGTATAAAAGGACTCAGATGTTTTCCGCAGCAATTATCAGAAAGAAATACGTCAGTACTGTTATTTGAGAACAGAAACAAGAAGATACAAGTGAAAAGATGAGAGTGCTAAACAGCGTTGAATTAAAAGCGGTATTGTAGCCTCACATTTTTTCTCAGGCTTTGATGTATTTAGGTTAGATAAACAGAAAACAATGCTTTTTTTAACTATAAAAAAAGTGCATAAACACTCACAACCAGATGCTCCTGCTAGCGCAGCCTCAGACGTGCTTTGCGCAGTTTCCTCGAACTTCTGGGGGTAACGGCATTATTGTCCCTCAAGCCCTCTCTTTGGGACTACATGTCCAATGGGTCTTAGCACTACCAGTGCCACCGCGCATGCGTTCCCCCGACTTAGTCCTCTGTTGCCACCTGTGTATGTCAACACAGGCAGCTGGCTCATGGCCTCTACCGAGAGTGTGCACGTAAGAGTGGCTCCATAGGACCCCAAAAGGCAATGGAGCCTCCCAGCGGAGGAAACCCTAAGCAGGGATCTTTGAAGTAGCTCATGGAAGAAGAACTGCAAGCTCTTAGAGAGCATGTCGAAAACACGGAAGGTGCCCAGTTAAGTTGCTATTAATATTTAGGGTTTATTAGCACTTTAAAGTGATGATAAAGTCAAAGTTTTTTTAAGGAAATGTAAATGTTGATTAAATTACTTGCAGTGGATGCTACCTCTTATTGTTTAAAAGTATTAGTTTCCTGCAGATTCAGCTGGTCTCCTGAGCACTGGCCCTGATATCCTTCTTTGCCTTGCAGGGTCCTATGCAGCCACCCTTGTGTGTGATAGGAATATGTGTGTCTCTGCAAAGTACACCAGGGCAATTTACTCCCCTTCTAACTCTCTCCCATTTCCTCTCTCCGTCCTGCTCCCTTTTCCAAGCTAGTAAATGGATGTCTGCTGCAGTTTGCTCTGTTCCTTGGGATCTTGTACTGGACAGGAAGATCAGGAAAGCAGAGCTGAGAGAGTTGGAGCTGTTTGGAAACACGATGACTGTGTTTGGGCAGAAATGGGCAATGTATATTTATTTGATCTGGATGAATTATTGAAAAAGTGTGAGTTTAATTATATGTTAAATCCTGATTACTTGTATTGTACTGTTCCCTCGTGACCACTTACAGTTGTATACACCTCAACTGAGATGTTCATTTTTTGTAAGGTAAAATATACATTTTCTAATATTTTTCTCCCTGAAGATCTATATAATAAAGATTTAAAAAATATGAAAAATATGCTAAGCCACTCCCTAACATTTTGCCATCCTAGGCCCCGATCTATGTTACATTTGCTCAAGCTTGGGCTTTCTTCTTCAGGGATGGCAAAACATACACCACACACCGACAAATCAACTGAAGCTGTTATTAAAGCCCAACTCCAGTTTTTTTAGTTTTGGATAGCATGGAAGGCCAATGTTCTAGCAAAGTGAGATAGAATATCTGTCAGGATTTTATTTCCATCTGTGGTATGAGGATAGAGATTTACCCTCACTTCCTGTCCAGGTGACAGATGTCAGAAGAGGATGGGAGTATTTTGTATGAGGACACAACGCCAAAAAAATCAAGCAGAAAAAATCTCCTTAATGGGCGCACAGCATTTAAAAAGTCCTAACCAAAGTCCTAACCCTGCCTAATGCGATATAAAACAACATTGAAGTGTATCTAAACTAGAGATGCATCGATATTGGTTCTTCGGTATCAAGTATGAGTACAGATATTTCTCTTTCGGTATTTGCCGATATCGAGTACAGATACCTGTACTTCCACTAGCATGGATCCAGCTTCCCAGCCAATCAGCATCGAGCTGGCTTCCCGGCCAATCAGGACGCTGGGAGGAGGGTCGCCCGGCTTCCTGATTGGCCAGGAAGCCAGCTCCATGTTCCCTCACAGGACTGCCGGTCAGAGGGAATCTCCCTATGACTGGAAGTTCCGTTATCAGGGGGTAAGTATCGAAGCATTTGGGCAAGTACAAGTACTCACCCAAATACTCGGTATCTGCACCAATACCGATACTAGTATCAGTGTCGGTGCATCCTTAATCTGAACCCAAAAACAAAAAATATATATTGTTATTGTAAATAATAGATTGTACTATATATTATCATATTTCCCTTTCTTCAGTGAAAAATCTGGGTTTACCTTTACTTTCATTCACAGTGACATTGGTGATCAGGACAATTAGAGAGAGTGAATCTCTATAACAGGGACACAGACAAGAATAAAAACCTGACAGTAGTTATAATCCCTCTCCATTCTATCCAAAACTAGTAAAAACTATTTTTTGCCTTTAGTTATAGTTTATCAGCCCAAAAGGTAGTAAATAAGAGACAGTCATTGTTAGCATTTACATACCCTTAAAAAGTTCTGGTTGGGATTGGGCTTCAAATGCAACTTTAACTGATTTAAAGCGACACTAAACTCAGGAGTTAAATCTTAAAATTACATTCAAGTACCATAACTACTAATACAAATGTATCTTATTTGTGTATCACTGGGCTGTAGATCCTCAAATCATCTCTGAATTGGTGCTGACACTGTCCTTCCTTCTGGAGGGTGGCTACTTTTGTTCCCCATGGTCCCTGTGTGTGCTGTAATGTAGTCACCGCTCCAAGCTCACTCTCATGATGGACTACAATCTCAATACAAGTTAGTAAACTAAACATGAGATTGTAGCCCATCACGGAAGCGAGCTTGGATCGGTGACTACTTTACAACACACACAGGGACCATGGGGAACAAAAGTAGCCCCCCTCCAGAAGGAAGGACAGTGTCAGCACCAATTCAGAGATGATTTGAGGATCTACAGCCGAGTGATACACAAATAAGATACATTTCTGTTAGTAGTTATGGTACTTGAATGTAATTTTAAGATTAAACTCCTGAGTTTAGTGTCACTTTAAGTCACTGCTTAGATTTGCTTTTAAAGTGCAGTGCAACATGCACCATCACAAGTCTTTGGGTTTAGTGTCACCAACGAATATATATTCACAAGTCTTCTAATACAAAATCAGCTCTAGAGTAACAAAAAAAATGCTGGTATATTAATCACCCGTCACTAGCAAGCCTGTGGCGTAGAAAACAGACACAAGCACAAGTTCTTTTAGGAACTGTCACACGGCGCACACGCTGCCCATCCTAATACTGTAAAAGTGCACGTACACCCTCGGATAACATAATACCGGGTGCACAGCTGTAGTTTATTTGTAGGTCTTCATATGCGGTAATACAGTGCCGAGGCCGCCTTCCTGTCAGCTGTAGCAGATATTCTAGGAAACAGGCAGATGTCTTTTTAGAATCTCCTTCGATGCCTGTGGAATGGTGTCTGGGAATACAACTTCAAACTCAACCAGTAGATCTCCGCGATGATCGGGGTTTTTTGGAAAAGGGAGTCCATAGCCAATAATCCTCCTCCTCATCCCGGGTTTTATTACTTCGTTGATTGTCATGGGGATATTCCGTCCGTCTAGAGTGGGCACAGTGATTGAGCATCCACAGAGAGCCTGAAATTTATTAGAACGTTAGCTTTATAGTAGTTATGGAGAACATTATAAAATTACACTATCTGTGAAATACATTGTAACATTTGATAAACGTTTAATTTAAATAAATATGTAATATAGTCTTTATAAGTGGAAAGTAGGGATGCATCGATACCAGTGCAGATACTTGGCATTTTCATGAGAACTACCAGGGTTGTAGTGGTTGCAGCTGGGACCAGGCTCTGGCGCTCCACCACTGTCCTGAAATCATTAGTCTGTATTGTTTAAGAAAAACTGTCACATGACAATAAACAGAAATTTATCAGTACTTGTACTTGTAAGTACTCGGCATGTACCACTACTCGAGAAACTGGTATCTGTGCATCCCTTTATTTATATTTATAAAAACAAAATCGTACATTAAAACAGAGATGTACAAATACCAGGAGCTCCGTGTGCTCCTTACAAATGACAGCTGCCTCCTAACTTTTGAATTGTTCTCTTGTCTAGTCTTGGAGCTCGAAAAGTATCTGTACTTGTACTTGTACCGAGACCCCGTACTTGGTATCAGTGCATCCCTAGTGCTTGTTGTAGTCCACCCATATAAAAAAAAAAAAATTTCTTTCATCCTTCCAGAAGGGGGACCTCCAGTCTCCTTTTCAGATCATTTGAATCATTACTTTTTAGGAGTACTCGATATCGAGAACTCCAATGAGTCATCAATATAGTGGCTTAATACTTACCAGACAGCTGAGCTGGAGGTTTCAGTCAGGCAAAGGGAGCTGCAAAGTAAGCTGCTTTCTTTTTAGATAACCCATAGTTCTTTGTCATGTATTATATGTAACAAATTACTTTTGCTGGTCTAACAACAGTAATGTGCACGCTTGTTTTCACATTTAATTTCTTTCTACCCAGTTGACAAGCTATTGTGCCCCCTGGTCTATTCTGTTCTACCATCCTGGAAAGATAATACTGCCAAACCCTAAGCCCTCTGACGTTGCCTGTTCCTATTTCATATGGAGGCCTTCAATATCTATCCTGTACATGTAAATTCCCTCTATTCCCTAATTTGGGTACATAAGGTGCAGCCAGGAAACAGCAGCCCTGACAGCACCTACTACTCTGCACTAGTGCCCTTTAAATGCATATATAGCTAAAACATTTTGCCTTGGAGATGCAACAGGAAGTGAGAGGTATTTTTCCCATTGTGATGTGAATTTTCATCTTAGACAGCTGTCACCAGAATGTTCCCCGGTGGGAAATTTACCCTAATTTCTTGTTTTTAATGACAGCTCTATAAATTTAGGATTTTTCCTTACTTGCTGTCTTGGTGACAATGGTCATGAGACAAATAAAGGGAAGAATCAACCCAGAAGAAACAGACAGAGAGCCTAACCCTGCCAACCAGGACCACCTGACCACTCTCTGCTAGCCGCCTGCCTTAACCACGGACACAGACTAGATGGAATATAATATAGATGCACTGCACTTAAATCAGTTGACCGTTTGTGACCTGGCAATAATCTGCATACACACACAAACCACAAATACATATGACACAAAAGCAAAGATAAACAATCACATTCCTTAGGTTCATTACCATAAAACCCTTTATATGTAATGCTATGACTGCAGCACCTCTGTTAGCAGTGCACTAACTGTAATTAGATCAGTTCTGGGTGTGTCAATTAACTCTCCATATTTTAGCTCACAGCAGCAGGTTTTAGGATTGCCAACCACCAGTGAGAAAAAGCATAGTGTCATCTGTTAGTAAAGCTGGCCATACACCTATAGGTTATCTGCAGATTTTCTAGGGTCAGATGGAAAAAGTGCAACGGATTCCTCCATCTACTCTAAACTGTGTGGATGGAGGAATCTACCACTGGGCCAAGCTTCAGTATTTTGCTAGTCGGCCCCGCTGGCTCTCAAAATACCTGAACAATGCCTGTATCCAATCAGATTGTTCAGGTATTTTGACAGCCAGCTAGGCCGACTAGCAAGATACTGAAGCTTGGCCCAGTGGGAGATTCCTCCATCCACACCGTTTAGTGTAGATGGAGGAATCTGTTGTTCTTTTTACATCTGACCATAGAAAATCTGCAGATAATCTATAGGTGTATGGCCAGCTTAAGAAAGAGAAAAACATCACAGGTTAGTAAAAATCAGACGCAGTCCTGAAAAAATGCTACAATAGACATGCTACAATAGATGTGGGCACAGTCCTGAGAACATACTACAATAGATGTAGACACAGTCCTGAGAACATACTAAAATAGATGTAGACACAGTCCTGAGAACATGCTACAATAGATGTGGACAGAGTCCTGAGAACATGCTACATTAGAGGAGGACACAGTACACAGAAAATGCTACAATGGATGTGGGCCATATTGTATCTTACGACTGAAGCAAAGAACAATTATAGAATGGAACAATTACCAAATGAAGAAGAGTCCAAAATGTTATATTGATAGAGATAAAAAGCATCAAAGAACCAACACATTTTGGGGCACAAAATTCTCTTTCATCAGTGTGTAACTCAGAGGGAAATCCTTTTAGGAATCAGATATGGAAATTAGAGATAAGAAAATTACAGTGACCGCAAGATAATCTGTTTAACAAGGATTGGTACATGCAGCAGCTACTAACACTAAGTAAAAGTTAGAGTAGGGAGTGGTGATCACCCATGTCAGCCTTTTTTTGCCATCTGCGTCCCATTGGGAAGATTTCCTTTAAAGTCCTGTCTGACAGCCACAACAGGAAGTGGGATAAAGTTCCTAGTGGTCAGCAGAGTCACCAGAACTAGTGTCTCCATTCAGTGGCGTCACAAGGGGGGTGCCACCATTGGAGGGGTGACACCAAAATGACTGACAGTAATTTTGGTGTCACCCCCCTTCTGAAAAGTCGGGTGCTCGGTCATGGACCGAACGCCCAGCAGTATCAGGAGAGAGGAGGGGACCCGGCGGCATACCTTATCCCGCCGGGTGACTGTCCCCTCCTCTCTCTGCCGGTGTCCATCACCAAGATGGCCGCCGTCAGGTATCAGAAGATCGCCGCGCCTGCGCGATTACATCATCGTGCACATGTGTGGTGACGTCACACACATGCGCAGTGACGTCTCAGCGGGGTGACACCCGGTAACTGCTCCAGGTGTCACCCAGCCTCGGGGTCTCCATTGGAAGATTTCCCATCTATTCCTGTTCTGACGACAATCCAAAATGTTTAATTTACTTTTAGTGATAATGGTCACCAGGACAAATAAAAACGTTGAATCTCTCTAACGGGGACACAGACAGCCACAAAACCTGGTTGGTGTTCTAATTCCCCTCTCATTCTATTCAAAATCTTGGTTTGACGCTAGTTCTGGTGACCCTGCTGACCACAAGGGATTTCACTCATTTTGGAGGGATTTCCTCTCACTTCCCGTTATGGTTACTGGACAGGAAGTGGAGGGAAATCTCCCCAACAGGACACAGATGGTAAAAAAAAGGGTTTATAACCCTCCCTTACTCTATCCAAAACAAAACAAAAAAAAGTTTTGACTTCAGCTATACTTTAAGTTGTCACAGGCTACAAGGAGATTGCTGTGTTGGAATATCTGATATGCACATGCTGAGTTAGTGATTCACTAAGTAAAACAAGGATAATAATAACGTTATTTTCTTCTATTCACAGTAAAACACTTTGAAATATAAAAGGTTATAATATAACTAAAGCAAAGTCTCACCTCTCGCAGGTTGATCTGTAAAGGGCAGACAATGTTCGATCCATCCCTCTTAAAATGAGTGTGGGATTTGTCTTTAATAACAAAGACTACATCGGCAGGAATGGTCATTGGCATCTCATCTCCCTCCTTGGGGAATGTGATTTTGGTGCCTTCTTTCCACCCCTTTTTAATCTCAATGGTCAGGATCTTGTCCTCAGTCCTCACACTTCTTCCATCGGGGTTCAGTCTTTTTCTGGAGATTCTCATCCTTTTAGTGCACCCCTGATAGATCTCTTCCAGAGACACCCTGAGCTCGTGAATGATCGGCGGGTCCTGCTTACGCCTGATCTGGTTTCCGACCTGGTTCTTTTCTCTCGGAAACCCATTCATGCCGAAGCTAGAAAATGAGCCAAACGGATCGCTGTCCAGTTCCATGTCCTCGTCATCCCGACCTCCGCCCATCCGTCTCCCGAAAAACATTTCGAAAGGGTTTGCTCCCCCAAAAAACGCCGCAAATGTGGCATGAGGATCTCCATGGAACGTGTAGTGAAAGTTTCCTCCGTGTCCATTTTGTGCATTGGGTCCTCCTTTAAGCCCTGGAAAGAACAAGTATGAATGTTTTTAATACAACATTAAAGTAGTATTAAACTCTCAAAGTAAAGTATTTCTTTACATTTTTGCCCAAGAACTTACAGTCATCATGTTTCAGAACAGCTCCAACTCTCTCAGCTTACCTAAACTTCCTGTTAAGATCACAAGGGACAGTGCAGCCCAGGAAAGGTGAGGAGAGCAGTGGAGTAGATTGCCCTAATGTGCCTGTGTGTTTGTGGAAACAGTAAACCAGTAAAGTTTGCCTGAAGAAGGGACCACTGGGTTCCGAAATGTCGCTCTGAGATGTTACACTACCATAGTCAATAAAGAGATTGACTTGTCATCGCTTTGGAGTGCGAGTGACTTTTTACTGGTTTCATGAGATTTGCGGAGGCATCTGACAATAATATCACTTTAATATTAATGATTGGTTTACAGAGCTGCCCCTTTCAAGTTCCTTCCCACTGCTATGCATTACAGGAATACAGTAGAGATATCCAATTACTTATATAGGGTGCCTAGGACAAAGTGGTAGGGGTAAGCTGGGGATCTTTTCATTTTGGCAGCGAGCGTCATACCTCTGGCTGACGTTGTTTGAAAGGCTGAAGACAAAATGAAACAAGTGGCTACGGCCCTGGCATTTCCTAGAATAAACACTGAGTGGGTGGCACTCCATGAGCATTGAATGAGTGAGTGAAGCTTTTTCTCCAGCTCCCCATGAGCACCACTGTCATAAATCAAGGTAAATGTAAAGGTTTTCTGACTTAAATAAATCGCTGAACTGTACAAAGTGAAATATAAAAGAGGTATTTCCTGGTTCTTCTAGCTGCCACGGTATAGCTCGTTCCAAAGTTCAGCGAGCGAGACAAGCAACACATGGCCAAAGCAGAAGGAACACACTGAAAATAATCCATTATATAATATTTGATTAGTACATTCTTTAAGGCTGGGTTCACACCTGGGTGTACGGAATATGCATGTTTGCTGCACGTTTCGTGCCGCGCGTTTTTACCGCGATTTGCGGTAAAAGAAACGCACGACAAATGCGCGTTTCCAACGCACTGTAAAACGCCCAGGTGGGAACCATGCCCATAGGCAATTATTGGTTTTCACATGTTGAGCGTTTTCACATGTTGAGCGCACTGTAAAACACCCCGGTGTGAACCAGGCCTTAAGGTCATTTATAAAGCTCCTAAGGCTAAAGACAGATCTTACAGCTCGTTCACAAAAGCAGCGTTGGCCTGTATTGCCCAATACAGTAAAGACAGGACAAAGAAAGCAGCCTTATGCGCTTGTTCACATCATAGCGTGGCATTTAGCGCACGCTACAGCACAGCGCACTTAGCGTGTGGTACTGTGTTCTAGGTGCGTTGCTTTGGCATTCCTTGGAATGGCACCCCAATGCACCTACCAGCAGCCATGTGTTGCAGCACAGTGCAAAGCGTGACACTGCCATACCGTGCACTGCCTCGCAGTGGGAAAATGTAATGCATTTTTTGTCCACATTGTGCAATGCATGTGCCAGGCAGTATACACTCTCAGCTCATTTATGGCATCTGGTGGCAGCAGGGGACCAAGCAGAGGAGCAAAGATGCATCACACAGCCCTGGAGAAAGACACATATAAAGTAAGTGTGCCACAATGTGCAGGTATGCTGTGCTATCAGCTAATGGTCGTGTTCTGGGGGTGGGGGGGACTATCAACTACTATGTCATTCAGTCATTCAGGGAGGGGGGGTTCTCTCAGCTTATGGTCATCCTGGAGGGTAGGGGTGCTGTCAGCGGCTCTGTATAGTGTCCCACCCAGCTCACTGATGTCACTGGTTGCCAGGAGCTCTGGCTGGCGTCTTGCTCAGCTCCTAACACCAGTGAGATGGGCAGGCAGCCGGACCAAGCATCACAGGTTGCTAAGAGCTCTTAGAAACCTGGGACGCTGCGGCAAAACCCAACCCCCCCCCCCCTCTTCACCCCCAGTCCTGGCTGTTCCATTCAGCATAAAGGAGTGAAGAAAAATACCCAATACTTTGGAAGAGCGTGTACCCTACTGCTCTTCCTCCCATGTAACAGTGCTGGTTCTTGTTTATTAGCTGCCCCATATACCTCCTAACTTTCTGAGATGAGAAAGAAGGACATCTTTGAATATGTAGGCAAAGGGACACACCCCTGCCATGGCTACAGATATGCAGACCACATATAATTAATTAGCAAATAAATGATTGGTTAACCCATGTGTACTTTTTTCACCATTACTCTTCCTTTATTCTGGCTTGTCAAAATGAAAACTGAGCCAATAAAATAGCAATAAAGAGATTGATGGAGTGGAAGTCTGTCTGCCTGTTGCCATTGGTGGGTGAGCGAGTCTGGGTGCAGCTACAGGCCAAATCACCAGTACGAAGGCTAGGTGGGACCATACAATCCAGCAGCTCTTCCAGTGGTCATTGGAACACAATATTTTAGAGGTTGAATGAAAGGTGTAGTGCAATATAACACTTTGGTAGCTATAAAATACATTTATTTAGGGAGATCTGTACCATAAAGGAGAACAACTGAAAAGGAAAGAGGGACAGAGGGAGTTGATCCCCAAAAAGAGGCAGTCCCTAGTCCCTCTAATCAGGGGCAGTTGGGAGCTATGGCACCCAAGCACCCAGCGCTGTCACATGGCATGGGCATGGAGAGTGAGTCCTGACTTGGAGTTTACACGGGCCTTCTTTTCTTTTCTTCCAGTGGTAAGTGGAGGGGGATGATCGCAAGCATATGCAACTGGGGGATCAAGATTAAAATGAACCCGAAGGACCTCAGAGTTTTAAAGTCATCTTAAGATATCTCATAGGTAAGGAAATGAAAACCAGGACAAGAGTGCTGCCCAGAGGAGGATTTTATGACAAGCCAGGATAATGTCAGACTTTTAAAATATTAAAAGGATGCAGCGGTCAACATTACAGATCAAAGGTTTTAGTCTGCCTTGGCTCGGAGCTCAGGAAGAGCAGCTTCTTATTTATGGACAAGGAACATGTGAGTTTTGTAATCGGAATAATAATGTCATTTAGTAATGCTGACATTTCCCTTGTTGATTCATGAATTTCAATGATTGGTCCACTTAAAAAAAAAGAAAATCAGATCTGAACTGAATGCTATTCAAGCACAGCCTCCTGGCAGAAATCTCCATTCCTGGGACTGTGACTGTGCTTCCTTCAAGCTTAATTTGGAGATTTCTCAGATGCATTCCCTTTGGCACAACACTACTGCTTGCAATTACATTTAACAATCAGTCTTGGAATTTCGTGACCTCATCATCTGCATTCTTAGTCTCCTGGGCTGAGAGCCAAAGGAAGGAAGTTCATGCATGCATTATATAGAAGTGGTGACATCACTCCTATATTTTTCTCTGTGTGTTTCGTAACAGGGTGTGCAAGGCCCCTTAGATTCCCACTAAAGACTCCAGCTGCATGGAGTGTGCATGTTCTGCCAGTGTTTGTGGGAGTTTCCTCTAGCTACTACTGTATCCTCCTTCAATCCAAAAACACGCTGGTGGGTTAAATAGGCTTACATTCAAACTGGCCTACTTTCCATGCACAAAGAATCAGGGGTAGGGTTGCCACTTGTCCAGGATTCACCCGGACAGTCCGAGTTTTGAATGCTGTGTCTGGGTTTCATGGCAGCAGAGACCCGGACACATGATGTCAGGCAGACAGGGGTAATGAAAATTAAGATAGGGGCTACTGGCCACCCACTGAAAATAGTCTCAACTGTGATATTTGCATACGAATGGGTGGTGCTATTTACATATGAATAAGCCACGATTCATTCTCCCAAAAAAAATGTCCGTGCGTCTCTTGAAAAAAAGGTGTCAACCCTATTCAGGGGTCTAATAGGCCTCTGATGCCACCATAAAGCATCATGTGCTAAGCCAGTACACAGGTATTAATGAAGGTGCTGGATTTGCACTATAACAAATAACCTACAACGAGCTTACTGTATTTTTCCGTGTATAAGACTATACTTTTTCTTTAAAATATTTACCTAAAAATGGAGGGGCGTCTTATACACGGGGGGCCGAGAGGAGAACCGCGGTTGCGAAACTGCCGATACCCCCTGCAAACTTCCGATTGCAGAGACAAGCTAACAGGTTTCCTCCAATCATGATCCTTATGTACCTGATGTCAGCTGATGCTGCGGAGAGCGTGTAGCCAGTGCCCGGATGCAACAGGGAGCCCATAAAAATGTCAGAAAAAAAAAAAATACAGGTACCAGTAAGTGGCTGTCTTACTCTGCAAAATTTAAACTGGATGTAATCAGTTATGCAAAAGAGCATGGGAAATATTGATTTCTGTATTTTGGGTAAGAAAAGTGGGGCGCGTCCTATACATGGGGGCGTCTTATAGACGGAAAAATACGGTCCGTTTAGATCAGGCTGCCCATAGAGATACATTGAGCTTGCGATCAGACCTGGCAGAAAAGCTGACAGGTCGATCTGAATGGACTACCGTTGTGAAAGGGACGTACGTTTGCACTGATGCAATAGTTACCTCCCCTCTTTCCCTTGCTGTACAGATCTACATGCTTAAATCATCATGATCGGTCTACTTAAAGTTATCAATTCATTAACAGGCCTTCACGTTCTGCTTTCAACTAGCATAGTCATTTACATTTATTATTCCAAAAATTCAATTTTTCCCCCCAAAATGTTATACTCTTACAAAAGTCATGTTCTAGTAAGCTGGAAGAATTCGTTATAGTTAAACATTAGGGTTACCCATTGTCTTTTCTGCTTCGTGCTCATTTATTGTTCCTTTTGTTGTATCAAACTACCACATTATGGAAATTGTCACTGGAACATGCTATGTTAGAGGAAACAATCCATATAACAGTGCCCTGCAAGAGATAAGCTCTTCTAATGCAAGCGTATCTAAACCCAAAAGCAAAAATGTGATATACTGTATTGCAGCTTAACCAATTCTTAGATGGGTTGCTTGCATCAGTTTTTTTAGGGTTATTTTACTTTTTTTCAATTGGTTATCCAACCAGTAAGTGTGTTTTTTCAACTTCCTTTAAAAGACCAAGTTGCCCATCCAAAATGGCAGATAGAGGGTTGAGCAAACCATTTACCCTGAAAGGGCTGCTTACAATGGTTAGCCATTCATTTACATAAAATAAATTTAGCCCAAAAAAAAGCATTGTTGTAACTGCTTAAAAAGTGTTAGCTAGAGTTCGGCTTTTATTATTTAGTCAAGTCCTTCTAAATCTGCTAGTGCATCTAATACTACCTTCCCCACTGGGTGATAATGCTGCTGTCCAAAGGTGACTCTGTTGCTCATCCATAGAGTGGAGCCACTCTTAAGTTGGCCATACACCTATAGATTATCTGCAGATTTTCTATGGTCAAATGGAAAAAGTGCAACAGATTCCTCCATCTACGCTAAACTGTGTGGATGGCGGAATCTCCCTGGTGATAATGCTGCTGTCCAAAGGTGACTCTGTTGCTCATCCATAGAGTGGAGCCACTCTTAAGTTGGCCATACACCTATAGATTATCTGCAGATTTTCTATGGTCAAATGGAAAAAGTGCAACAGATTCCTCCATCTACGCTAAACTGTGTGGATGGCGGAATCTCCCACTGGGCCAAGCTTCTGTATCTTGCTAGTCGGCCCCGCTGGTTCCCAAAATACCTGAACAATGCCTGCATCCAATCAGATTGTTCAGGTATTTTGACAGCTAGCGGGGCCGACTAGCAAGAAAGTGAATGCAGCCAACACATTTAAAGATTGGTAATGTGCTTTCACTTCTCCGGAGGCCCATTAGTCCTACCTCCCCTCCAGCAGTGTGTCTTCAATGTCTTTAGCATTCCAACTTTGGGAAATGTTTGATGTCTTTGTCCCCCCCCCCCCCCTCAGCAAACATCGTGGTTCCCAGCTGCCACCCTTACATTACTGCTGAGTCCTGTGGTGACACAGAGGTAAGAGGAAAGTATCAGCAGAAGCCTCACTGTCCCAACAGCAGCTGTGCCTAGTGAATGTGCTCATGCCCCCTGAACTCAGAAAGAAGCTTTGGAAGAATGCCCATGCGGTCATGTGACCACTGAATAAAAGTGTCAGTTAGGATAAATAGCATCAGTTTATAGTGTTTGACACATTGCATTGTTTTTTTTATATAACAGAGGGCTTTTTATTCTATTACATAACCTTTGAAGCGGAACTCCAGGAAAAAAAATGCTTTTTGGTTATTTGCAATTTACTAATACCTTACTACTAAGGACAGGAGTCCCATCTGAGTCTCGCTGTTACGTTAAAACCCCTTCCTAAGCACTGAACTTCCAGCACACAAAGTTACGGTCCCGGATGTAGCACACTGCAGATAGTGGGTTGTTCACTCAGCACTCTGGCCATTTGCAAAATGTCTTTTTTACACACCATACAAGGTGTTCTGTGAATGGACAAGGGAGATCACATGGTTTACTCTCCCCATGTGATCTCCCTTGTCCATTCACAGAATGCCTTTATTCTGTGTGAAAAATATAAGAAGATTTGTGAATGACCAAAGTGCCAAACAAGTGAACCACCGTCTTAACTGTACTAATGTTGGGACTGTAACTTGTTATGCTGGAAGTTCAACACTTACAGAGGGGTCGAGGTCCATAAACATGATCATTTGAACTAATGCAGCAGCCAGCCCCAGATGGGACACCCGTCCATTGTGGTAAGATATTATTTCTTTATTACAGGTATTTATAAAGCACAGACTACTTACACAGTGCTTTACATACTATACATTTACATCAGTCCCTACCCTCAAGGGGCTTACAACCAAAGGTCCCTATTGCACACACAATTTAGACTGGAGCCAATTAACCTTCCAACATGTTTTTAGAGCTTGCGCGGAAACCAGAGGACACTAAGAAAACTCACACAAGAGCAGGGAGAACATGCAAACTCCTTGCAGATAGTGTCCTGACCGGGAATGGAACCAAGGACCCCCAGTGCTGCTAACCACTAAGCCAATGTGCTGCAGTAAATGGCAAATGGCCAAAAAATTCAGCTTTAAAGTACAAGTGGTCTTTAACTGAATTCCAAGATAGTGATATACTGGAAATGTGAGACCAGAGTCTTTAAAGCTGTTACTATTAACTCTAGAAGCAAATTGCTCTCTATGTATTATCACTAGGGATGAACCGATACTGATACTAGTATCAGTATCGGTGCCGATACCGGGTATTTTGGGCGAGTACTTTACAATCAGGAAGCCGGCAGTGGGTTATGACCCGCCTCCTGGCTTCCTGATTGGCAAGGAAGCCAGCTTCATATGTTGCTAAGGAGCCTGGCTTCCTAACCAATCAGGAAGCCAGGCGGCACGTCATGACCGGTCTCTGGGCTTCCTGATTGGTCAGGAAGCCAGGCTGCCTAGGAACAAGTGAAGCCAGCTTCTTAGCCAATCAGGAAGCCAGGAGGCAGGTCATGACGTGCCATCCGACTTTCTGATTGGCTAGGAAGCCAGCTTCACTTGTTGGTAGCCAGCCTGGCTTCCTAGCCAATCAGGAAGCCGGCGGCACATTGTGACTCATGTCCCGGCTTCCTGATTGGTCAGGAAGCCCTGCTGCCTAGAAACAAGTGAAGCTGGCTTCCTAGCCAATCAGGAAGCCAGGAGGCAGGTCATGACGTGCTGCCCTGCTTCCTCATTGGCTAGGAAGCTGGCTTCACTTGTTGCTAGGCAGCCTGGCTTCCTGACTATTCAGGAAGCCAAATGGCACCTCATGACTCGCCGCCCGGCTTCCTGACTGGTCAGGAAGCCAAGCAGCCTCTGAAGCTGGTGTTCTTTCGCTAGAACACCAGCTTCACAGGCAGTCAGTAAGCCGGGCAACAGAACAGGTCATGATCGGCCACCCGACTTCCTAATAATAGGAGCACAATGTACTGGTACTTGGTACTCGGTATCGGCGAGTACTGAAAAAAAATATCGGTACTCGATACCGAAAAACCGCTATCGGTGCATCCCTAATTATCACATACATATATACTGCAAAAATGACATAACTCATCGCTTCCCTGCTTCAAAAGCATCCTCTTCACCTGCATGATCTACCTATGACATGTTATCCTCCTTCACATATGGTACATGATTAGTGACATCCCCCTCCTGTATGTTACCATGGAGTACATTGCTTTCTTCCTTACCCACATCACCTTTCGCACCCTATCCAGATGTTACCTTGTATCCCAAAACTGGCTTCAAAGTATCACTCTGCTGCATTGCTGATCACCCTTTGACTGATCGCAGCAGCTGCTTTGATAAATTCTAAAGCGGCATCTGACATTTGTGAAGTGTGCCAACCAGTCTCACACAATTTCTACTGACGTGCAGTCTTCACATCCCGGGAAGCTGAAAAGCTTCATGCGTGGGTGTCTCTGCCTTCGCAAGAGTTATTTTCTTTAGAAGAAAGGCGGTTTAAAGTGCAAATTCATCATCGCTTGCCAATTTGGGGTATTGGATCAGATATGTGAAAGCTAAAATCTGAGATACAATGGTCACAAAGTATCTTTAAAACATCCTAAGATATGACCAATCAATTTTATAGATTTTGTCCTGGCCATATCTGATATAGGTTGGACTGGATGGTCCTGTGTCTTTTTCCCAATCCTATCTACTATGTAACAAACTATGTAACTATGAGTACCACGGGCAGGTGCCCACTGTCCTCTAGAGCGCCCACTGCTGGAATCCACCAAAACATTTTTTTCTACACCCATGTCAATATGTGGGCATAGCTCACACATGGCAAAGGGACTGTTCCCTTTCCTATGTAGCAACAGTAGTGGTTGTTGATTGATGCCAGGACTTTTCCCGAGAACTTCCCAGATGGCAAGTGCTCGAGATCGCTTAAACGTTTAAGCCTCTAAGCAATTGTAACAACAGAATCTTTGGCCAACATGCTAGCTTCATACTTTTTTGAACCACTTACGAAGCATTGAAAGGGCATTATACACACATTAACCCCTTCCATGCCATGCTGGTCTGTATTCTGTACATTCTGTACATTCACAAGCTTGAATGTTAGAAGATGCTGATACAATGCATACCTTCCTCTCCATACTGGTCATAGATCTCTCGCTTCTTGGGGTCACTTAGCACCTCGTAGGCTTCGGCGATCTCTTTGAACTTCTCCTCTGCGTGGGCTGACTTGTTTTTGTCCGGATGCCACTTTAAAGCTTGCTTTCTATAAGCCTTTTTGATGTCTTCCTCTGAAGCCCCCTTCTCGATGCCCAGAATCGAATAATAATCTTTCCCCATATCACCTCTGTCAGCAGGACTGGAATGCACAGAGCTAGTCCCTTGCACTGGATATAGAAAGTCTGTTCCCCCCTCTAAGTGTTCACCAGTCCATCCCCTCCTGTTCATATATAGAGATCAGCTCCCAGCCTCCCATGTACGTCTCTCTCTCTCTGCTGCTTGCAGAATTCACCAGCTCTTTCTAGAAAGTTTTTTTTTATTTAAACAAGCTAAAGCTTTATTAGATGACTGAGGCAGCGGAAAATCTGTGTAACCCGTTACTTATCTGTCTTGATAGCTGGGCGTCAAGCAAGCCAAAGAGCTGGTACAAAAAGTCTATTGTGGCTTTTGTATTCCCTACATCATTTTTTATGAGGAATTTTGCCACATACATCATTGTAAGCAATATGTTGTTGCTAAATAAACAATGTGGACTTATAGCTCATATTTTATGTGTATATTAGTTTCTTTTTAACAGTGAGAGTAAGAGTGAACAGCAAAAAAAAGACTAAGTGGTCTATTCGAGGTTGTCCCTTTTGAAATTTTTGGCTTTTGTATGGAAACTGCACTGATCAGTGCGGCAAAAATAGTGCAGGGAGCAGTACAGGCGGGGGGCAGTTCAGATTGCGTGGACCCGCGTGGTCGCATGAACGGTCCCCATAGCAATGTATGGGATCGTTCGTGTCAGCGGATCCGTGCGGCCGAACTGCCCCGGCGTGAACGGGGTCGAAGACCGGGGTGTTAAACCCCCTTCCTGCCCAGGCCATTTTTCAGTGTTAATTCCATCATGCAACACTGTACTGAAATTAATTTTATATCATTTTGGTGGGACACATAGAGCTTTCTTTTGTTTATTTAATCACCACGAGGGGTATTATTTTTTACTATATAAAGAAAAATTTTAGAAAAAAAAAACTTTTGCCTAAGTTATGTTATGAAACATTTGTTTTGTAAAATATAAAAGATGGGATCACATCAGATAAATAGATGCCAAACATGTCACACCTTAAAATGGCGTGCGCCCGAGACAGCGCAAAAAACTACCATACCCAAAGATGCCCATATGCGACGATTTAAAACTTTTAACGCTAATCAATTTAGTGTTAACAATGATTGATGGCCCTAAAATTATTGCTCACACTCCGGCGTTCACGGTGATATGTAACATATGTGGCGCAATCAATGTTTCTGCATGTAGGCGCACCTGACACGTGTTTACATTTGTATCGGGGGGTGTGGGACCTAAACATTTTGGGGGGGGGTTATATATATATATTTTTTGTACATTTTTCTTTTGCACTTAACTTTATTGCTATCACGTGATAGCACAGATACAGTGACAGGTCCTCTTTATGGAAACATCAGGGGTCTCTCAGACCACTAAAGTCACCTAGGGACCCCAAAGAAGCTGAAATCTGCTTCACCAGCTTCTTCTCCAGCTACAGTAGCCAGAGAAATGACACACTGAAACTGGAAGTGATGTAATACAGATAACTTTCTGGTCCAGTGATCGGAGGGGAGATCAGCTGGTAAAAGTGTGCTGACCTCTTTCCGATCCAGCCACGGAGACCTACCATGCTGGTCCTGGGCCCGCATGGAAGAGATCGGATATAGCAAGCAGTGGCGGTGGAGGGGTGCTCACTCCTGGGCACCATGCAAGAGATTGCTTTTATGTAACAGTCTTCATTGGCTATAAACAATGTGTACAGTTTCAGTCCCATGAGGGGGGTGGCAGGAAAGGACGTTTAAAAACGCCCAACCGCCGTCAAGAGTGTGCGTCCGGCTGTTTAATTACAATTGGAGGGACAGCAGGTGGTTAACCTTTCCGTATAGATCTGTGTTTGTAGTACCAAGCATGTAGAAATTCACTTGCTGTTGACTGACTCACTACCTCTGCTGGAAGTCTGTTCCAACCATCTCTGCTGGAAGTCTTTTCCAACCATCTCTGCTGGAGGTCTGTTCCAGCCATCTCTGCTGGAAGTCTGTTCCAACCATCTCTGCTGGAAGTCTGTTCCAACCATCTCTGCTGGAGGTCTGTTCCAACCATCTCTGCTGGAGGTGTGTTCCAACCATCTCGGCTGGAAGTCTGTTTCAACCATCTCTGTTGGAAGTCTGTTCCAACCATCTCTGCTGGAGGTGTGTTCCAACCATCCCGGCTGGAAGTCTGTTCCAACCATCTCTGCTGGACGTCTGTTCCAACCATCTCTGCTGGAAGTCTGTTCCAACCATCAAGTAATGTTTTAGTAAAATGCTTTCTAAGGTTAGTTGTAAACTTTTTCTTTTGCTAGTTTGAGGTCATGTCCCCTTGTTCTTGATCTCAGCTTCATATTAAAAATCCTGCCATCCTCAACCTTATTCCCACCCTGAATGTATTTAACTCTTTCACTGCCTGAACTGTTTTTGCATGCATGCATGCATGCAAAATGCACCTTTTAGGCCCGAAGATTCATTAAAACCCAATAGAAGTATATATTTTCTGAAAGCAAAGACCCAGGAGAATAAAATAGCGGTAGCTGCTACCTTTTACATCACACAATAATTGCATAACTGTTTATCAAACCCAAATCTTCAGTAATCAACATTCAAATGCATTTTAGTGCACATAAACAAGTTATAATACCCAATTTTTGGGGGTAAAATATAAAATATGAGGTGGCATCCAGTATATAGATACCAAACATGTCAAGTTTTAAAATTGTGCGTGCCTGTGGAATAGTATCAAACTTTGTTGCCGAAAATTGCCTCTAAATAACAGTTTAAAGCCTTTACAGGTCATCAGTTTAGCATTAACCATGAATAATGACCCTATAATTATTTATTTCACTATGGCATGCACTGCAATTACAGAAAATTGTTATCCAATACTTACTGTCATTTTCCTTTCCTGGCTCTCCTCCATGTCAGCATAGCTATATCCCATTGGTATGCTGACATGAGGTGAGCCAGGCATATGGAATAATGTTATCCAATACTTACCGTAATTTTCTTTTCCTGGCTCTCCTTCATGTCAGCATAGCTATATCCCATTGGTATGCTGACATGAGGTGAGCCAGGAATATGGAAAATGTTATCCAATACTTACCGTAATTTTCCTATCCTGTCTCGCCTCATGTCAGCATACCAATGGCATATAGCTATGCTGACATGAGGTGCGCCCGGAAATGTAGTATGTGCTGCACAATCGTCACTTTATACATGGGCGCACCCAATATGTATGTGTGTGTAAGTGGGGGCAGGGGAGCAAAGGTTTATTTGGATAAGAGGAAAGTTATAACAAAGCACAGAAAACAGAATCGGGCAAAGAAAAAAGCACGTAGAGCACAAAGCTGCACGGTTACAGCTCACAGCAGAGTCACAACGTAAAAAGGCATAGGAATTGAAGCAACATAAAATGTCCATAGGAAGGAGCTAAGAATGGTAAGGATCCGATAACAGCAAGAATATCATTATTATCCAACAAAGGGGGATCCAGGTTCGAGTAGAGCTCACATGGCGGTCCAAGATGACATAATAAGGGCCAAGGCTGCACAAAGAAAGTGCTTTGAAGCAGAGATTCAGAGAGAAACAGCGAGTGAGCAGAGGAAAGTGAAAGGAGGAAGAGGAAGGAAAGAAAAGCCAGATTCAGAGGGATGAAGTTAAAGAGAGAGGGAGAAAAGAAGGGGGAGGCGAGAGTGGGGGGGGGGGGGGGAGGGGGGGGAAGGGGAGAAG